>NC_068303.1:42298500-42303713 GCF_025860055.1 Xyrauchen texanus
AAAAAGATTAATAATAAAAACACAGGGAATTAGTGATCATTTCTGGAGTTATGAACAAATTAAATAAAGTCCAACATTTAAAGGTGATTTTTAATAGAGAAAGGAGAATTAGCACCCATGTAGAAATTGTCTTGAACAGAGACCCAAAATGGGTGTGACAGCTGTGGGTGGAATATAAAAATAATTAACAGATATAGCAATCAACCGCTGTAATTAATGAGTGTTTTTTATGGAAATAAAAGTGAGAGAGGCATAATAAGAGGAGAGCAAAAGGAGGGGCAGAAGTAATAGGTTTGTTTTAGTATAGTATTTTTTGAGAGCTCTGTGTTTATAAAGGCCTTGTGTTTGTAAAAGTGTGAAATGTTCTGGGTTTGTGAGAGTTTGTGTGTCTGTGTGTGAAATTATGGGAAGTATCACTGAAGTGTGATTGCGTATGGATGTGTATATGAGCCCTATAAATAAAGGGACACAGAGTGTATGTTGTATGAGCCCTATAAATATCCATCCAGATAGAGAGGTTGATCATTTGCTGCATAACTAATTAGGAGTATGTATGAAATTTACATAAAAGAAAATCTATTTAGACTATTTTCATCAATATAAGAGGCAGAAGAGATCTGATGATTAAAAACAAAGAGGGCACTTAATAAATATTATGATTGTAGAATGAAAACTAATGATAAAAATATATGTGTATGTCTGTGTAAATGTGTGTGTGAGTGTATGTATAAGGATAAATATAATACAGTATAAACAAACAAATAGCTGTAAAACAAAAATGTGCATGAAATCAAAAAGTTAACTCTTAGTGGACTGGACTAGACAATGTTTATTATTGGGCTGTTTTTTTCATGCCATGAATGAAGCCTGCAGTAAGATTAACTAAACTGAGAGCTGTTGAATGGACATGTGTCAGATCATAACTCTTTTCATATCAAAGTGATGAGTAAGAATATTTAGATTATAAAAAAGTGATCACTTTAAAGTGATTGAATTGCATTTGGGAATCACATTATCTGGACAAACAATAAAGCTTTGAGTCGAGTGTATTGCGTTAAACTAAAGTCAAATAAGTTATTGGATTTTAGACAAAGGTTGTATTTAAGATAAGTGTTGTTATATTAAAGCAAATGGCAAAAGAGGGCCAATGATATGATGATAAAATAAATAATAAGAAAATTATATTTTGTATCTTATGCAGTCTTAAATGTGAAAACTTCACATTCATGTGTCTGTTTTATGTTCTGTCTGGTCCAGTTTATGAGAGAATACTATTTTAACATTATGAAATTAAACACAAGAAAGTTGTTTTTGATTTTTCTATGATTTAAAAAATGTCTGGAGAACAATTTAAATGTGAGTGCAGCGTTATCGGTGTAAACTTGATCAACCAACAAAAAATAGGCAGAGATTTGTTATTTTTGTTAGGGACTGTCTGATGAAGGCATTGAGGATGACTTTGAGGGGAAACAGGCCTCTCTTGATGTCTTCAGACAGACAGAAATGGGCCCCGACTTTAGAAAAAGACAGATAGCAGATAGATAGATATTTTGTTTTTATTTTATTTATTTTTTGTTAGGTATAAACAGAATAGGTCTTGGTTGATCATGGGTACACTGAGGAGCTGCATTTGAGACTAAAGGAAAATAAATTTAAGAATGATTTGGATCATTTAAACATTGGTCTTGGGGGCGGGTGAAGCCCATGGAGAAAGGTTAAGATTAAATTGAACATCATAACTTCCTCATATATGAATGTTAATAACTTCATATTCATGTGTCTATTCTGTGTTTCATTTGTTATTATTATGTGTGTTGTTTCACTAACTCATTCTGGGACTAGTTTCTCCCCATTGCAGACGGCTGAGAAAGATGATTTTATAGAAGTTACTAATGCTGCAGGAGGAAATCAGGACACAAAGAAGACTGAAAATGATGTGACTGATCTGATATATCCTCCTGCGCTCATTGCTGCTGGTAATCATTATTGATGTGCCATTTATAATGTGGATTAAAATTTCTCTGGAAAAGTTTATTTCAGTCCTATACGATCACTTTATGATTTTCCAGAATGCCATCAATGGGGTTTAATGCCCGTGTCTAAATTGTTCTGAGGGTCTAAATTTAAATCCAGCAGCTAACCACTGGTTTATTGATTTGAAGAGTAAATATTACAAACATGTGGCAAAGTTATAGAGTTACCTATTGGATTGGTTACTCCCCCAAATTTTCCAGAGAGTACCCTCATAATAAAGAAATAAAAAGAGGTTAGTGTGTGCTACAAAGTGCTGATTGAGTGTCTATTTCTATTACTACTATTTTAGTTTGCCATAGTTAATACATGAAAGTGTAATTTTAGAGGTATAATAGTGATAACTGTTAAAAGATGATGAAACATTTGGATAAAAAAATAAATAAATAAATAATGTAAGAGTCATGAGAAATTAAAAGTACGTAGTGCATCTTACTGAGCAATTATTTCAAAACACAAGAAAAGAGATATGTTTTTAGATATGTTTGTCTTTAATACTTTATTATGTTTAAACTTTTACTTACTTTTCTGTTAGTTTAAAAACTTGATTTATATTATTTTATTTGATAGAATGGAAGGTCCTTCACCTGAGAAAGTGTAAGAAATGGAGAAAGTAGTAATAATAAATTATTACTTAACAATAAAAAAGGGATTATAATATATTAATAATAAGATAGGTGTTGTAAATGTAAAGCTCTGCATGAACAGAAGGCTAGAAATAAGTTGTATTGATTATATAGAGAATATCGAAAAAGACATTGTGTTCTGTTTTATTAAAGTTTAGAAGGTTATTTGTATGTTGTTTGAATGGACAGAAGAAAGTAAGATGAGAGTAGTTTTTGATGAGAGTAGTTTTTGTTTTTAAATGGTGTGAGATGAGAAAGTTTGAAAGCAGTTAATATAATCAGTTATTATAAATATCACTATTTTTACTGTTGAAGAATAAATTAAATGTATTATTGTGAAACAGTGTAATGCCCCACTCCTCACTCTCAGTCTAAAATTGATA
Source organism: Xyrauchen texanus (assembly GCF_025860055.1). Classification (NCBI taxonomy): domain Eukaryota; kingdom Metazoa; phylum Chordata; class Actinopteri; order Cypriniformes; family Catostomidae; genus Xyrauchen; species Xyrauchen texanus. The sequence continues at coordinate 42,301,541 of NC_068303.1, forward strand.
AGTGTCTGCTTGAAACAGAAACACAAGAGCAGAATTTGAAGAAATATTAATAAGTGTTTTATTTCATTTTATTTTGGTTTGATTTTATTTTTATATGTAAAATGATGTGCCTTGACAATAATGTTAGATAGAGTGATATGAAGGAGTTCAAACAGCTCTCCTCATCAATGATTAAAGATTTTATATATTCAGAGGGCAATCTAAAGTTAAGGGTTTATACTGAAAACAACAGATTAAGTTGAAAATTCATCTGAAAGAATAAATGTAGGTTCATAAACTATCTAGAGACCATTATTGAATTAAGGTGATGTTTTTAAATTAAGCTTCCTAGAAGCTTGAGAGGCTCTGATCTGATGTTAGTCCCCACCATGATACATAGTTTTGTGTAACATTTGCTAAAGTAGCAGAAATAAAATCTGAATGGAAATTAATTATCTATAAATGAGTTCAATTTTAGCATATTTTACTTTTACTTTGGACAATTTTAATAGATTGATGAATTTTTAATAATGCTTTTTTTTTTTTTTTTAAATTTAACCATGTTTTGAATTGTCTCCATATTTAAGCATTTGTAGATGTTCCATTGGCTGTGTCGGTTCTCTGGTGATACTCCCTGAAAAAGAAAATATCTGTTTACTGACACCAAATTATTACGGATTGAGGACTGACCAGTATCAAGACCAGGGGCAAGAGGTGACGACCCAATGACGGGTAAGACTTGACAATGGCGTCACCGCCCAAGAAGGTTTGAAAGGGTTTTAAGGGGTGGATAAATGCTGCATTTTAATAATCGCTTTACTAAAATAACTTATCACAGTGTTAAATACCAAGCATTCTGTCACTGTGTTGTCAGGGGATCATACCCTGTGTAGAGGATTATTTATAGATTGGTTTTGGGGGTAAAGTTTTGAGAACCGTTGCAGACAAAGGTGTGCCTGGCTTATTATAGAAGTATTAAACAAACATGGGAATGTTTGTATGATAATGAATTTAGACTGGAAGATGATTTATTACTTTTACTTATGCTTTAATTGAACTCATGTACATTGTAAAAGTAATGAAGAATGGAAAAGATACATGGTGGTGACTAAAGATTAAGATTGCTTGTCTTGTTTGTTTGTAACAATATAAATGGAATTAATTAAGAAATAGGGTGCAGGGTTGGCTACAATTGGTATAATAATTGAAAAAACAATTCTTGAGAGGGGAATAATATTATATTGTGTTACCATTGATTAAATAATTATGTAAAAAAAACCAGATGAGGTACTGATCAATGTAAATGGCCCAATGCAACAGAAAGACCAAACTGGGAGGAAATTGATTCCTCCAATGATATGTTATATATTTGATAATTCTTTTATTGATTTAATACTCTGAATTACTCTGATATAGTCTGAAACTATGAAAAACAGCTTAGCTTGCAGGGAAAATTAATTAATGTGAAACAGACATTGAGAGTCCTTGGGAAACAGGAGGAAATGAAATGTATGTGATAAGTGAATGAGTAGGGAGTTTTAAGATAAGGAACACCTGTGGTAGTTTACCTCCTCTGTGGAGAATTATAGCCTTTTTGTGAATTACCCTTTCTGTGAATGACCATGAAAAATGTTGTGTATAGATAATAAAGGGATGATCTAATGTTTTTAATTGGAACAAAGTCAGGCTATGCCTGGCTCTTGCCTGGAGGAGGCAGAGGACCCATGTGTTATTTAGTGCTAGAAATGAGATGCAACAAATGTGTGTGTAGCAAATGACTCTAATAAGGGAAATCATATAATATATTAATCAAATGAATGCAGAAAGTAATGATTGTTAGTTAATATAAAACATGTAACCATATGAGGTGATTACAGTGTTCTTTATGCATATAAAATTAAATAGTCATGCTGTTGCCATCATTGAAGCAAGTCAGGACAGGATGACCCGCTGAAGGAGAGAAGGTGGAAAACAATTGCGGCCTACAATACCAATGAATAAGAAAGACATATTAATATGGATGTTATTACTGACATACTTGGGACAAGTGTTGCCCCCAATGACAGGGCCTACCAGAGAAACGTCCCAAGAAGGACCAGGATCACCAGATGAACAATTATAAGAAAGCATACTGCAGAGTGGGTTCCCTACAATCAGCCTTGGAGATCTTGGTTGGCCTTTCCAATGAAGCTGA
>NC_068304.1:0-52008 GCF_025860055.1 Xyrauchen texanus
CCGAACATAAAAAGAAAGTAGTTCGGGAAGAATTGGACACGATGCTTGAGATGGGAGTAATAGAAGAATCCCACAGCGATTGGTCCAGCCCGGTCGTCCTTGTTCCCAAGAGCGACGGGTCTGTACATTTCTGTGTGGATTATAGAAAAGTCAACGCGGTGTCTAAATTTGACACGTACCCAATGCCCTGTGTTGATGAACTGCTCGATCGGTTAGGTACTGCTCGGTTTTATTCGACCTTGGATCTAACAAAGGGTTATTGGCAGATCCCCTTGACACCAATATCCCGTGAAAAAACGGCCTTCACCACGCCGTTTGGATTACACCAATTCATGATCCTTCCTTTCGGTTTGTTCGGGGCACCAGCCACGTTTCAGCGTCTCATGGATAGGATCCTCAGACTGCACACTGCTTACGCCGCTGCCTATCTAGACGATATCATCATTTATAGCAATGATTGGCAGCGGCACATGCAACATCTGAGGGCCGTCCTGAGATCGCTGCAGCGGGCGGGGCTCACGGCAAACCCGAAAAAGTGCTAGGTTGGGCGTGTGGAGGTACGGTATCTGGGGTTCCACTTGGGTCATGGCCAGGTGCGTCCCCAAATTGACAAGACCGCAGCGTTTGCGACTTGCCCTAGACCCAAGACCAAAAAGGGGGTGAAGCAGTTCCTGGGGCTGGCTGGCTATTATAGAAGATTTGTGCCTAATTATTCGGATGTCACCAGCCCGCTGACTGATCTCACTAAAAAGGGGGCTCCAGATCCGGTCCAATGGTCGGAGCAGTGCCAACAGGCGTTTACACAGATTAAAGCTGCACTTTGTGGGGGGCCGCTTTTGCATGCACCTGACTTCTCTCTCCCTTTTGTTTTGCAGACGGACGCTTCAGACAGAGGGCTGGGGGACGTACTCTTGCAGGTGGTGGAGGGAGAGGAGCGCCCGGTGCTGTACATTAGCCTGAAGCTCTCCTTGAGGGAGACTAAGTACAGCACCGTAGAGAAGGAGTGTCTGGCCATCAAGTGGGCGGTCCTCACCCTCCGATACTACCTGCTGGGGCGGGCCTTCACCCTCTGCTCGGATCATGCCCCACTGCAGTGGCTCCACCGCATGAAAGATACTAACTCCAGGATCACCCGTTGGTATCTGGCCCTCCAGCCCTTTAAGTTCAAGGTGGTCCACAGACCGGGGGTGCAGATGGCTACCGCTGACTTCCTCTCCAGAAATGGGGGGGGGGGTGGTAGGCAGGCCGGATGACGCCCCGGCCTGAGTCGGGCGGTGGGGGTATGTGGCAGCGGGGGCGTGGTCAAGCGCCCGTCCGGGAGAGAAAAGCGGTAAGGGCGCTCACACCTGAGCTAAATTATGTCTAACACCTGTGTCTAATTGCAGTAGCATGGGGAGAGCGGCATAAAAAGGCAGCAGCAAGAGAGCCTCGAGAGAGAGAACCCGACACCAAGGCAAAGAAGAGAAACGTAGTGTACAGTGACTGTCTGTAAAAATCAAAATTAAAGTATCTTACCTTGAAGCCGACGCTGTTTCCCGTGTCTTCCTTAGTGGAAAAGCGTCACAATTACCTTTTTACATTTGTTCTTAACTTTTTGTCTAAATGAGTATTCCATGTGAGCTTCTCATCAAACCGAACCCCAAGAAATCTAACTGTTTTGACTTGCTCAAGTGGTTGTTTATTTAACTTCATGGAAATAGGCGTGACTTTATGCCCCCTTGAGAAACAAATCACCTGTGTTTTTGCTACAGATCATTTGAATCCCCATTTATTATCATTTTTCCACATCAAAGCTTGAATTTTCTTACCGATGTGCAAAACATTGCAGCCTCTTACCCACAGAGCCCCATCATCTGCGTACAAAGATTTCCCTACGCTTTGTTCAACCTGAGAGAAGATGTCCGTATGTTGAATAACAGCGGGCTACCCACACTACCTTGCGGAGTCCCATTCTTCACCTTATATAAACTGGAGTATTCTGCGCCTACTCTTGTATTTCCCTGTCAAATAAAACGTTCATAACCCAATTATATGTTCTACCACCAATACCTAATGACTTCAACTTAATAAGTAACCCTTCTTTCCAGAGCATATCATATGCTTTTTCTACGTCAAAGAATACAGCTATCAATACTTCTTTGTTGGTCTGTGCTTTCCTTATGTCTGATTCTAAGCACAATTCTGAGTCCATTGTATTCCGACCCCTACGGAACCCACTTTGGTATGGGTACAGAAGAGCTTTACTCTCTAGAAAATATGTTAAACGTTCGGCGACCATTCGTTCTATAATTTTGCATAAATGTGAATTAATCCAATAGGTCTGTAACTAGAAGGGTCTGACTGATCTTTTCCTGGTTTTGGAATGGGTACAATTATTGCTAGTTTCCAAGCTAAAGGAAGCTGGCCAATATCCCAAACTTTATTAAGTTAAACAATCCCAACACCATGTCTATCTGTCATGTGTGCCAACATTCCATAACATACACAATCTTTCCCTGGAGTGGTCTGACGAGCACTCGTAATTGCTCTTCTTAGATCAAACATATTAAACGGTAGATCTAACGGATCTCCTGACACCTCCCTTTTGTCTGTTATTTTGGGATTCTCCATTAAGATTCTATCTCTACACTGCCTAGCCTTATCTGTGAGATTACATGAACTATGAACCCTTTCAAATGGTTGTGCAAGAAGTTCCGCCTTTTCTAAATTTATGACAGCCATTTTGTTCCCAGAGTTCAACACTGGTATCTCATAATTTCTTCTAATCCCCCCCATTCTTCTAATCATGCCCCACACATCTGACAGCTGTACTTCCCTTCCAATAGTGCTACAATACTCCCTCCAAAATATTCGTTTTTGTATTCTTATAGTCCTCCTTACTATTGCTTGGGCCCTTTTATACTGGATAAATTTGTTCTGAGAATGAAGTTTCTTGAGTTCTCTAAATGCTTTATTCCTGGCTTTTATGGCTTTACTACAGTTATCATTCCACCAGGGTACACTCTTGGTTCCTTTAGTTCCTGTACTCTTAGGGATTGTTTCCTCAGCAGACTGAATAATCTCATTAAATATTTTACTATTGATCATGTTTACATCTGTCTAGTTCTCCTCTTTAAGTTTCCTGAATCTGTTTGTACTAATCTCTTGGAAAACATCCCAGTTAGCATTTCCCAATTTCCATCTGGAAATTTTCTTTCCCTTATCATAATAACCTTCAATGCCAACTTAAGTTACCACAGGGTAGTGATCACTTCCTATTGTGGTATGTTTGATCACATTCCATGTGCTTAAACCTGCTATTTCACTAGACACAAGTGTTAGATCAAGCGCTGCCTCTGTGTTTTGCATACTATTGTATCTTGTTCCTTCCCCATTATTAATACAAACCAAACAGTGATTATCTATAAATTCTTCAACTACTAAACCATTTAAATCTCTTCTATTGCTGCCCCATAGTGAATTATGTGAATTGAAATCCCCACACCATATCACGTTATCATGCAATAGCCCTCCAACATCCTCTAATATATCTAGACTTATTTTCCCAGACGGATTATAGTAATTAATTATGTCAATATTACCTCTATTAGTCCATACCTTAAACGCTATTGATTCATGATCTGTGCTTATACGTATAACCTTATAACCCATTCAATTTTATACGAATGTCACAACGCCTCCACCTTTGCCAGATTCTCTCCTAACAGCAGTATATCCCTTTATAATGAAGTCCAACTGTGGCTTTAACCATGTCTCCTGTATACAAATTACATCAGGTTTCTCTACCAACTTATCAATATACTTTTTAAACTCTTGGCCATTTGAAATTTAGCTTCTTGCATTCCACTGGAGTAGAATTAACACCATTAAGAGGATCCAACACATGTCTGATATGATTGTATATCTACATTAAGAATGTCTTTAACTGTTTCCCAGTGCAGCCCCCTCACATCAAGGTACTTCTCCGCTGATTTGACAATTATTTTGATCCTTTCATTTCTGCTTTTTGTCTGTGCTGAACAGTTGACTATATCTGCCATAAAGAATACAAAGTCATTCTTGTTCACAATCAGAGTTTCCTCTTTAACTTATCACATCCTCCACATTTCCCTGCATCTTTATTCCTAGTGTCATTTTGCCTTGTCACCTGCGCATCTCCTGAAACCTTCTTTGCTGCCTCTGCGTAGCTTATTCCCTGAGTAGCCCAGACTCGCTGCGCTTCTGCCGCTCTTTTACTAACCTCGCATCTGCGGTAAGCTGAGCTATGTTCTCCTCCACAATTACACTTCAGCTTTGTCCCCTCTGCACATTTGCCATACTTGTGGTTTCCACCGCATCTGCTACATGTTTGCTTTCCCTTGCACACTGATGCTACATGTCCGAACCGCTGACATTTGAAACATCTGAGAGGTGGGGGAACATACGGCCTCACATCATAACACATATATCAATAAAGATCTTTTCCGGGAGTCTTTCCTCATCAAATGTGATCAGTACAGAGAGACTGTCACTTCTAATCCCATTTCTGCTTGCTTTAAGACGTCTGACTTCACTCACTTTTGCATTTGTTACATTTCCTTTTACATCATCTGCTGTTACATTTACCAGAATCTCTGTAATAACTCCTCTGACCAATTTTCTATCTTCCATCAGAGAACATTGAACTTTCTTGCCATTTATTTTATTCATTCTGACTGCTTTTCCTTGTTGTACTCCATCCTTACATACAATTAGTTATGATCCATTTTGCAATATTTTAGCACTCCTTACCGCCCTGATTTCCTTACTTATGTATTTAGTAAGCTGTATTGGATTCCAATAGCCTAATGAAGCCCCCTCTTGCGCAAGTTTTACTATTGCTTTGAAATCCTCTCTCCTCCTTTCTGTTACAGCTGCCATCCGGTTTTAGGCTCTTTTTACGCGTATTTTTCCTACCTGCTATATTCCACTTTTCATAACTCCCGCCACCTACGTCCATATCTCCTAACTCCCTTCCTGAACCATCACTTCCTTCTGCCATCTCTCGTCCAACTCCTCTGTCCTTCTTCTTCGGTTTTATGGCGGGTGGCACCAACATTAAGGTGCATTATCGCCACCTACTCTGTTGGAGTGTGGACCAGTGTTTACCCATTTCGTGAATTTTTTTTTTTTTTTTAATTCTCTTAATTATCTCTGTTTTCTTGAGATAATGAAATAGACTCTCTAATCCTTGAATAAGTATATTTTTAAGCTTTGTTTCTTCCATTACCTCCTGTCTAAGTTCCCTTTCCATTATTTCTCGTTCATTAGAATACTTTTGGCAGACACAAATAACATGTTCTACTGACTCCTCTATTCCACAGTGCTCACACAATCCTGTTGGATGTTTATTAAACAGTAAAGTCAAGACAATTTTATTTGTATAGCGCCTTTCACAACACACAGCGTTTCAAAGCAGCTTTACAGAAGATCTGGCATTAACAGACGATAAAACTGTAATGTCTATAATGTTGATGAATCATTATTGTGTAATTAGATAAAATACGATTGTTAATCGTGTTTAAAAATAAGTAATTAAATAATAATTGTATTAATAACCCCAGTGAGCAAGCTGTGGCAAGGAACACAAAACTCCACAAGATGTTGATTAATGGAGAAAAATAACCTTGGGAGAAACCAGACTCTGTGTTGGGGCCAGTTCCCCTCTGGCTAACATCATGAATATAATGTCAATATTACTTATGTATGTATAGTTAAAGTCATGGTTTAAAATTATTAAACTAAGTAAGTGTTAAGGGTCAGTGTTTAAACATGGATTTTGTTTTAACTGTAAGATTAATGACCAATGTCTTTGAAGTCCATCCTGGATTAACTGCAGAAGTTCACATAGATGCAATTGTCCTTGTTGTTTGTCTGATGAAGGCTTTTGTTGGCAATTGTTAGTCTATGCATTCCATTTCAAGATAGTAGTCCATCAATAGACCGAGGTGATGCAGGTAGAGATCAGGGATGTGAAACGCAGTTCAACCTGGCCGGTAATTTCGGTGAGGTTCTGTGTGGTCCATCCTAAATCCAAGTTTCAGACATTGGCATATGAAGTATCCCATGTCTTATGGTTGGAGTTGGCATCAGTTCATCCTCTGAAGTCCATCATAATAGACTGAAGTGATGTTTGGCTGGCACCGGCTGCATTTAGTCAACATCATTCAGCGACACGTAGCAGTGGAGTCCAACATGAAGCAGGAATGGTGCTGGATCCAGCCGGTTCTGGTGACCTCAGGATAGGAGTCCCAAGGATGAGACAGGGAAACAAATAAAATAATATAAGCATAGATGCCATTCAATTTATTGCAGAGTTATAAATCATGATCAATGTTTCTGGTTCCGGCAGACTAAACTAAAGCAGCCTAATTGTGGGTTGGAGTATAAATTAGGTGTATGCCTGGCTAAATAGATGAGTCTTAAGTCTAGACTTAAACTGAGGGAGTGTGTCTGCCTCTCGAACATTGTTAGGGAGACTATTCCATAGTTTAGGAGCCAAATGTGAAAAGGATCTACCTCCTTTTGTGGATTTTGATATTCTAGGAACTATTAACAGGCCAGAATTTTGCGATAATAATGAAAGTGATGGAATATAGCGTGGTAGAAGGTCCCTTAAGTACTGTGGAGCTAGACCATTCAAAGCTTTGTACGTAATGAACAGAATTTTAAAAGTAATACGGAATTTAAAAGGTAGCCAATGTAACGATGATAAAATGGGGCTAATATGATCATATTTCTTGGTTCTCGTTAGCACTCTGGCTGTAGCATTTTGAACCAATTGAAGTTTATTTATTGATCTTGCTGGACATCCTCACAGTAATGCATTACAATAATCTAGTCTTGAGGTCATGAATGCATGAATTAGTTTTTCAGCATCAGCAACAGAGAGCATGTGCTGTAATTTAGCAATATTTCTTAGGTGGAAGAATGCTGTTACACAAACATTGGTAATTTGATTTTCAAAGGACAGATTGGTATCAAATATAACACCTAAATTCTTCGCTGTTGAAGATGATGTAACAGTACATCCATCGAGAGTCAAATTATATTTTAGTGGCTTATTTTTTTGGTCCAATAATTAGTACCTGTTTTGTCAGAATTGAGTAGAAGGAAATTTCTGGCCATCCAATCTTTTATATCATTGATACACTAATTTGGAGAATTGTGAAATCTCATCAGGTTTTGAAGAAATATAAAGTTGGGTATCGTTGGCGTACCAGTGGAAACTTATTCCACGATTCCTGATAATATCTCCCAGGGGAAGCATATACAAGGTGAAAAGAAGAGGCCCTAAAACTGATCCCTGTGGCACTCCATATTTTACTTTTGTTTGGTTTGACAATTCCTCATTTACATAGACAAAGTGGTAGCATCTGCTAAATATGACCTAAACCATGCTAATTCAGCTCCACAAATGCCAACATAATTCTCTAGCCTATTCAAGAGAATGTTGTGATCTATCGTGGCGAATGCAGTACTAAGATCTAAAAGCACTAGAAGAGAAATGCAGCCGCAATCAGATGATAAGAGCAAGTAATTTGTAACTCTGATAAGTGCAGTCTCGATACTGTGATGAGGCCTAAATCCTGACTGAAATTCTTTGTATATACTATTTCTCTGTAGAAATGAACATATTTGGGATGATACTACCTTTTGTAGTATTTTTGACATAAACGGGGATTTGAAATCGGTCTATAATTAGTCAGTTCTCCAGAATCAAGTTGTGGCTTCTTCTTAGTGGTTTGATAACTGACATTTTAAAGTTTCTTTTATGTCCTAACATGTCCACATGTCCTAAGCATAGCGAGGAGTATACCTTTTTTAAGAGCTTAGTTGGTATAGGATCTAATAAACAAGTTGTGGCTTTTGATGTTTTGATAAGTTTTGTTAGCTCTTCATGACCTTTGACAGTAAAGGATTGAAATTGCACGTGAGGAAAATTATTAGACACTGTTTTCTGATGTGCTATGACAGATGATTGCATAATTCCAATTTTATTTCGAATTATTTACATTTTATCGGTAAAGAAATTCATGAAGTCATTACTCTTGTGCTGTGACATAATATCTGGTTCTTTATTCCTAACCAATTTAGCCACAGTACTGAATAAACACCTAGGATTGTTGTGGTTATTTTCTATGAGTTTACTAAAATATGCTGACTAGGCAGCTTTTAGTGCCTGTCTGTAGCTACAGACACTATCCTTCCATGCACAATGAAAAACTTCTAATTTTGTATTTTTCTACTTGTGCTCCATTTTCCGAGCTGCTTTCTTGAGAGCATGAGTGTGATCATTGTACCACGGTGCAGTGCTTATTTCTTTAATTTTCTTTAATCGAAGTGGGGCGACTATGCTACAGAAGACTGCATTTATATTTTTGGTTATTTCATCAAGTTCTTCTGGGCTTTGGGGTTTATTTATATTTATATTTATATTTATATTTATGCATTTGGCAGATGCATTTATGCATTTATGCATTTATCCAAAGCAACTTTCAGTGCAATTACTACAGGGACAATCCCCCCGGAACATCCTGGAGTTAAGTGCCTTGCTCAAGGACACAATGGTGGTGGCCATGGGGTTAGAACCTGTGACCTTCTGATTAACAGCCCTGTGCTTTAGCCACTACGCCAACACCACTCCGTTTATTGAGTGTATGAGATAGATCTGGAAGGTTATTAGTGAAGCTATCTTTAGTGGTCAGTAGAAAGAATAGTTCTACCTGAATGATAGAGTGGTGTAGATTGAGTAACATTAGCTGATTGCAGCATACAAGAGACGAGGTAATGATTCGAGATGTCATCGCTCTGCTGCAGAATTTCTATATTACCAACATCAACTCCATATGACAGAATTTAGCATATGATTATGGCGATGAGTTAGTCCTGTTACATTTTGTCTGACTCCAAGAGAATTGAGAATATAAGTAAATGCTAATCCCAATGTATCATTTTCATTATCTATTGAAAGTTCCTGTGATCTCCTCTCCGTTGCACTGCCGTCAGCACTCAGGTTTACCTGCTTCCCTTTCTCCCGCAATAAACCACACCTCCGGGTTTAACACTACCATCGAGTCTGAGTATTCCATTCAAACCCTTGTAAACACTTTCCGGCAAACGCTTACTCACAGCTTGGATCCCTCCGCACCTCCATTAACCACCAGCGCTTCCGTAATTCCTTCTCCTGGTCATTCCTCGGCTCCCGTTGCCAACCCAGCGCCTTACTCTGGAGTGGCGGAGTACTGCAGTGGTTTTCTAACCCAGTGTTCTTTAGCGATTGAGATGCAACCACATCGTTTTTCTACTGAACGTTCTAAGGTAGCCTTTATTATCTCCTTGTTAACTGGACAAGCACTGCAATGGGCCCAACCTCTCTGGGATTCCAATAGCTCCGTAACCCAATCCTTTGACAGTTTCACCTGACACTTCTGGGAGGTTTTTGGATTTCCGGCAGGGGATACATCGCAAGGTGAACAATTGTTTAATCTCAGTCTAGGAAAGAGTTCAATCAACAAGTATGCCCTGAAGTTCCGCACACTAGCAGCCTCCAGCAGATGGAACGAGTCATCACTCCTCACTGTTTACCGCCTGGGGTTGGAACCACGGCTACGATTACACCTCTCCTCCTTTGATGACGCAATGGGTCTTGAGCGTTTCATACAACTTTCTATCCGGGTGGTGAATCGGATGAGGTCATGTTTCGCTGAGCTGCCCGTTTTACCGCATCCACCAGCTGACGCTAAACCACCCTCTACATATTCCTCTGAACCTGACAGTGATATCATGCAGCTGGACTCCTACCGCCTGTTCCCAGCAGAGCGCCAACGCCGGTTGACCCAGAAGTTGTGCCTGCACTGTGGTAAAGAGGGACACGTGAACTCTGTTTGTCCCATTCGACCTCCTCGCCCTTTGGTGAGTTACTTACACACTCCGAGAATCTGTTCCTCCCCACTCTTAACTAATGTTTCACTTACTGCCTCTGATTTTTCCCTCTCAGTACCCGCACTCCTCCACTCTGGGTCAGCCGGCAACTTCATTTCCGATGCCCTCTGCCAACAGCTCCATCTCCAAAAGAAGCCCTGCGAGCCCTACCTCCAGATCCAAACCATAAATGGTAAACCCTTAGGTAGGGGGTATATCCGTCACTGGGTCGGTCCCATCAAGCTGCAAGTGGGATGCCTGCACTCAGAGGATATCACCTTATTGGTACTCGATAACTCCACTACCGATATTATCCTAGGCTGTCCCTGGCTCATCTGTCATTCTCCGATCATCTGCTGGTCATCTGGTGATGTTCTGAAGTGGGGAGCCAAATGCTTCCCCACCTGTTTTCCTAACCTTCCCGCTCCAAATCATCTTCCTATTTCCAAGGAACCCCTTGTCAATTTGAACACCACTACGATCGAAAGCCCGACCAGCTCACAGGCCGTAGAGTTTCCCTCCTGTTACTCCCACTTCCAGGATGTTTTCTGTCCCCTTCAGGCCTCACGATTACCACCTCACCGACCCTGGGACTGTGCTATCAACCTCCTTCCGGGCGAACCTGTGCCCAGAGGTAAGATCTACCTCCCTCTCCATTCCAGAACAGACCGCCATGGAGGAGTACATCAAGGAGGCTCTCTCCCAGGGTTACATCCGTCCTTCCACTTCCCCTGCTGCCTCTAGCTTCTTCTTTGTGGCCAAGAAAGATGGAGGTCTCCGCCCCTGTTTTGATTATCGCTCCCTCAACAAGATAACTATAAAGTTACGGAATCCTCTTCCCCTAGTTCCTGCTGCCCTGGAATTGCTGAGAGGAGCGACAATCTTCACTAAGCTTGACCTACGCAGCGCCTATAATCTCATTCGCATCCGGAGGGGAGACGAATGGAAAACGGCATTCGTTACCCCAACTGGCCACTACGAATGCCGGGTGATGCCTTATGGCCTGGTCAATGCCCCATCAGTGTTCCAAGGCTTTATGAATGAGGTTTTCCGGAAGTACCTCAACCAGTTTGTCATCATCTACTTTGATGATATTCTTGTTTACTTTGCAAATGAAATGGACCATCGTCAGCAGGTCGAGCTGGTGTTGGGAAAACTGAGGGATTACCATCTATACCTCAAAGCCGAAAAGTGTTCCTTTCATCTGAGGACTCTCCAATTTCTCGGTTACAACATCAGTCCTGAAGGAATCCAGATGGATGAGGGTAAGGTTGAAGCTGTGCGAGCCTGGCCCACTCCTACAACTATTAAGGAGCTCCAACGCTTTCTGGGTTTCTCCAACTGCCGGTTCATTAAGAACTTCAGCTCCCTCTCTTCTCCACTGACATCCCTCCTTATGTCCAAGCCCAAGTCCCTTGCCTGGTCCCCCTCGGCCTCCCTTGCCTTCCAACGACTTAAGGTAGCTTTTACTACAGCACTCCTTCTCTACCATCATGACCCTAACAAACCATTCCTCGCTGAAGTAGATGCCTCCACCACTGGCGTGGGAGCTGTCCTTTCCCAGCAGCAGGGGAAACCATTTCCTTGCGCCTACTTTTCCAAGAAACTCAACCCAACAGAACTTAATTACGATATCTGTAACCAGGAGCTCCTGGTAATCAAGTTGGCTTTAGAGGAGTGCCGGCATTGGCTTGAAGGAGCCAAATACCCTTTTCTATTGCTAACAGACCATAAAAACCTGGAATATCTCCACGAGGCATGCTGCCTAAACCCTCGACAAGCACGATGGGCACTTTTCTTCTCCCGTTTCGACTTCTCTATCACCTATCGCCCAGGTAACAAGAATGTTAAAGCAGATGCGCTTTCTCGTATCTATGCTCCAGAGGAAGTCCAGGAGGCCCCAGATACCATTCTTTCTCCCAGACATCGCTGAAGCAACTATTACCGACCCAGCTCCTCCTAACTGTCCTGCAGATAAGACCTATGTTCCCTCTTCCTTACGTTTATTCCTCATCGATTCTATTCACTCCTCCTTGTCACTGGTCATCTGGGGAGTAATAGAACCCGCTCCCTTCTCCAGAACAGATTCTGGTGGCCGTGCATGGAACAAGACGTTTGAAGGTTCCTCCAAGGATGTGTTGAATGTGCCATCTCCCGAACCCCACGACGACTTCCTGCTGGCAAACTCCTCCCTCTGTCCATTCCTCGTCGTCCCTGGTCACATCTAGGAGTAGATTTCATTACTGATCTACCCTCTTCCGAGGGTTATACCCTCTCAAGGGACTTCCCACCTCCCTAGAAACTGCTGTGGCTCTTTTCAATCATGTATTCCGCAACTACGGAATCCCTGAAGACATCGTTTCCGACCGCGGACCTCAGTTTATCTACCGAGTATGGAAGGCCTTCTTTTCTCACCTCAGGTTATCATCCTCAGATTAATGGGCAGGCTGTAAGGAAGATTCAGGAGATCGGTCACTTCCTCAGAACCTTCTGTCTTCACCGTCAAAATCGCTGGAGTCGTTTTCTACCCTGGGCAGAGTACACTCAAAATTCCCTACGTCAATCCTCCACCAAGCTTACCCCTTTCCAGTGTGTTTTGGGCTACCAACCTCCCTTATTCCCATGGTCCGGTGAACCTTCTGAGATGCCAGCAGTCGATCACTGGTTCAAGGAGAGTGAAAGGGTCTGGGACTTGGCTCACCACCACCTACTACGGGCAGTACACCGCCAGAAGGGTTCTGCTGACACCCGCAGAGCTCCCACTCCGACCTACCATCCTGGGCAAATGTTGTGGCTGTCCACGAGAGACATCAGATTGAGCCTCCCTTGCAAGAAGCTAAGTCCCCATTTCATTGGTCCCTTCACGATTTCTAAACAAATTAACCCTGTCACCTTCCAACTCCAACTCCCACCAGAATTCCGTATCCATCCTGCCTTTCATGTCTCTCTTTTGAAGCCTCACTATCCGCCCATCTCTCTTCGCTCCGCGGAACCGGACCCTACTGATGCTCCTCCCCAACCTTTACTCCTGGAAGACGGCCCGGCCTACGCAGTCCGAGACATCTTGGACTCCCGTCGCCGCAGAGGTCTCCTTGAATACCTCATTGATTGGGAGGGATATGGTCCAGAGGAGAGATCATGGGTCCCTCGTGACGACATCCTGGTTCCCACCCACCCTTCTTTCCCACTTCCACGATACCCACCCTTCTTCCAGCTCCTCGTGGTCGTGGGCGCCCTCGACACCAGATTGCACGCCCCTCGGGAGCGGCCCCTGGAGGGGGGGTAATGTCACAGTTCCTCCAGACACTCCCAGCACTTACACTCCATGATCTCTCTCCCGAATACTAATCACCTGCACCTGAAACTCGTTCCCACATCAATCAGCTTCACAGCATATAAGCTCTACTCTCCCGTCACTCTTTGTCTGGTCTCCACGTTGATCACAGACTCCTCTAGATGTTCCTTGGTCTTCATCCCGAGCTCCTACGTCCCAGTAACATTCTTCGAAATGCTCCTCTCCAATGCTCCAGTGGGTCCTAGCTCCTCACTCCAATGCTCCATCGTCAAGTTCCCGTGATCTCTCCGTTGCACTGCCGTCAGCGCTCAGGTTTACCTGCTCCCCTTTATCCCGCAATAAACCACACCTCCGGGTTTAACACTACCATCGAGTCTGAGTATCTGTTACAAGTGAGGGTTTTGTGTTTGGTAGTTCGGGGAACAGACACGGTCTCTATGAAATATCTAGGAGATACTGTCTCTATGTGTTGTAGTTTGTGACCTGTGTGACGTCTCAAGGCAGCTAGCAGACGTTCGGATTAACCGGTTTGTCTGCTTCCTGACCTGGGCCCCAGTTAGTCAAATACTATCATTATTAAGACTATGAGCCAAATTACTAGAGAGGAGAGCGGCACCTTCCCTGGAGGGATGGAGTCTGTCTCTCTTTAGCAAGTCATGTCTACCCCAAAAACTCTTCCAATTGTCTATAAATCCTATTTTGTTCTTCAGACACCACTCAGACATCCAACAATTCAGTGACACTAATCTACTATAAACCTCGTCACCACGACGAGCAGGGAGGGGACCAGAGCATATTACAGTGTCTGACATCATTTTTGCAAATTCACACACCTCTTTAACATTATCTTTAGTGATCTCCGACTGGCGAAGCTGGACATCGTTAGTGCAGACATGGATAATGATTTAAGAAAATCTACATTTAGCATTAGCCAGCACTTGTAAATTTGATTTGATGTCAGACGCTCTGGCACCTGAAATGCAATTAACAATAGTGGCTGGAGTCTCTATTTCCACGTTCCTTATAATAGAATCACCAATAACAAGGGCTCTTTCAACATGATTCTCAGAGGGTGCATCACTGAGTGAGGAGAATCGATTGGAAACCCTAACAGGAATGGGAGAGTGGTGTCTCTTTGCTGAGCGATTATGCCACTGAGACGTCACCCAAATGCTCTGCTGCAGGGGCTCTACAACCGGAAACAAAGTGTGTATGTGGCTCTCTGTACTACTTGCATCCGAAACAGTATCTACCGGCTTCTCTTTCTCACTGACCTCCACTAGCGTTCGGATGTGAGTCTCTAACTCATTAATCTTCTCTGTCAGCCTGACTAATTCCTTACATTTATCACATGTGAATTCCTCACTGTTGACGGGGGAGGCTATTGTAAACATGTGACATGCAATGCAGGAAGAAATAACATGAGCAGATGCCATGACTTACCGCAAATTGCTGTTGTTGGTTGTTGCTGAGCGGTGAGGGTTTGAGATTGATGTGAATTCCTCACACAATTGTTTATTGTTCTTGATGAGATCGATGCAATAATCTGTGTAACGCAGAGGAGAAAAATGGGTGCGTGCTGAAAAACTTGATAAAAAAAAGAACGCGAATGCAGGTGGAATATGCACGCAGTTGAATCACAATAATTAAAAATGGCAGATGTTAAGGATTAAAGGCTGAAAACGGATATATAAGCGATGCTAAAAAACAAGCAGGCTACAAATACAGACTCTAGCTAGGTGCCAGCAGCAACAGGTAAAATTCGGAAATGTAGAAAAGAGGAAAAACCTGAAACGTGGTAAAATGACAAAGGATATAACGATGAACATTTGAGAATAAGAATAAGCAATGCTAAGCAGCCTACGCAGGCTACAAACAAACACTCGTGCAGCGTGCCATCAGCAACAGTTAAAACAATTTATTTTGGTGTAACATCAGTTTACTCTAATATGAACATCTAAGTCAGTCAGTTGCTGTTACTAGCATAAGTGGACTAGCACACCCCATGCAGACCATTTATAATAGGGTTCAAAACAGTGCTACTATGAATGCAAACTTTAATACAGTGAAAAAGACACTCTATTAGCATAATATAAATATATATAAATAAATATAAATGTCCAACATTCTTTTGAATGTCCATGTACTAAAATAAAATATTTGATGCTATGAGTGTACCTTCATTTACTATTACTATTATTTTGAATGGCCATGTAAAATTAATCAATGTGATAACAATTTTACCTGGTCGCAAATAGTAGTCCGTTAATTTACCTCATGAACTTTCACCTTTTGTTGACCCTTTATGCTTTGCAGAGCTATTGTGTGCTTCTAAATCACTTGCACCTTTATTATTTAAAGTTTATTTCTATAGCACATTTAAAAACAACAAATGTTGACCAAAGTGCTGTACAAAACTGACCAACATGTAATAAATAGTATAAATAAAATAAAATAACAGATGATAGTGCACAAAATATAACTAAATATAACAATAACTCATAAGCAATAACTCATAAGCAAGGGAGAACAGGTAGGTCTTTACATTAGACTTAAAAAGATCTAAGGTTGGACAAGACCTAATCAATATTGGCAAATCATTCCAGAAGCGAGGGCTCATGACAGAAAAATCACCCATAGTTTTAAGACGAGTCCTTGGAACACACGACAGTAGACTCTGAGATAATCTTAAAGTCCTTGGAGTCTGATATTGATGGAAAAGTTTGGAAATATAAAGCAGTGCCAGCCCATGGAGGCCCTTAGTGGATGCTGATAGTGGATGCTGGATAGTGATGACAACTAAATACAGTGCATTACAATAATCCAGTCTAGAAGAATTAAAAGCATGGATTACAATCTCCATATCCTTTAAAGATAAAAAAGTTTTGAATTTTGTTGGGAAAAAAACACCTCTAACCACTGCCTTTATTTGTTTATCAAATTTTAAATGAGAGTCAAAAATGACACCAAGTCTGTATGGCCAAAGGCCCTAAATGACTATCAGTTCCTAAAAGAATCAGTTTTGCCAAAAAATAAAACTTCTGTCTTAGAATCATTTACTTGGAGAAAATAAGATGCCATCCATCTTTTAATATCTTTAAGACAACCCATCAAAGATTCTATTGCAGAATCATCAATGGATTTCAAAGGCAGATAGCACAGAATATCATCTGCATAACAATGATAATCTATTTTATAGTTACAAAAGATATTACCATTACAGTCTATGTATAACGAGCCTTGAGGTACTCCACAGGTGATAGAAGCAGAGGCAGAAGTATGATTCCCAGTCTCAACTGAAAATGATCTCCCCTTAAGATAAGATGAGAACCACTCAAGGGCAGTGTCTTGAATGCCAACATAATTTCTTAACCAATCCAAAAGAATATTGTGTTCAATGGCGTCAAAGGCTGCGCTGAAATCCAGGAGAATTAGAATGGCACTTTTAACTCCAGCAACAGGTCATTTGTTCACTTTGATAAGAGCAGATTCTGTGCTATGTTAGACTTTAAAACCCGACTGATATTTATCCATAATACCATTACTCTGCAAAAATCCTGAAAGTTGATTGAAAACAACCTTTTCCAGGACTTTTGACAAAAATGACGGTTTGGAAATAGGACGATAATTCTTAAGATCTGAAGAATCAAGACTCGACTTTTTAAGCAGAGGTTTCACAACAGCATGTTTAAAACAGGATGGCACAATGCCATTAATAAGACTGCTATTTATTATTGACAAGAGGCTGGGTCCCAAAATGTCTAAAACCTCTCTAAAAATGTGAGTGGGCACAACATCCAGTGAACAGCCAGCAGGCTTCATGTGCCGAAGCACATCTACTAAATAAGAAGGAGATACAGATTCAAACATTGAAAGGTGAACCGAACTGAATACAGAAATTAAAGGAACTAAGTCAGGAGTAGTGATGGCAGATTTAATGGCATCAATCTTTGAAGTGATAGGTTTCTGCAGTTTATCACAAGCTCCCAAAGAAGCTTCAGGAAATGTTGTAGCTGTAGGTTTTAATACTGCATTAATTGTACTAAATAAACCTTTAGGGTTTTGTGAATTTCTTGAAATTAAATCACAGAAAAACTTATGTTTAGATGCCTTGACAGAATGTTGATATTCAATCATGCAGTCTCTCAAAATTTCATATAACAAACAAAAATAATCTTTTTTCCACTTTCTTTCTGCTTTCCTCCATTTCTGTCTGAGCACATGTGTATGTTCGTTTAACCAGGGCTGAACCCTGGGTTTAGGATTGTGATGTTAATAAGGAGCTACAACATCCAGAATATCAGTGCATATGGAGTTTATCGAGGAGACCAATTTTTCAATGCCCATGCCTTTAGGTGATTCAAAAGAAAGGAGGAGAATGATAAGCAGTTGAAAATTGGCTAGATGAGGTAGAATTAATAGAATGAACGCAGCAACCTGATGGTTTATGATTAGAGGCAATACCAGACCCAGTAATATCGAACATAATAGGCTTGTGGTCTGAAAGACAAACGTCTTCAATAACCACATTTGAAACTGGAAAGCCTGATGACAAAATCAGATCCAATGTGTGACCTTGCCTATGTGAGGAACTTAAAACAGAAATTACACAACACAATGAGATATAAAAATTATTTAACCAGGGGCTTACTTGGGCAGCAAACATGAATATTAAATTCACCAAGTATTAAGAGACAGTCAGAATGAGGCACAATACAAGAAAAAAAAATCTGTAATAAAATCCTTAGTGTACTTAGGAGGTCTATATATAAGAGCACAAAGAACTGGACTACACAGGTCCACTTTAAACAGCTGAACCTCAAAAGTAGAATATTAATTTGCCGATAACAAATGGCAATTTAAATAATTTCAAAAAATTGAGGCTACACCTCCACCTCGACCTGTGCTCCTTGGAGAGTTCATAAATTCACAGTGACCAGCGGATGCTTCTGCTAAAGGACTCAAATCACAGACACTTAACCAAGTCTCAGTCATAAAGAGAAAGTCAAGCTTTTGGGCTGAAATAAAGTAATTGATTAAGAAAGTCTTGTTAAGGAGAGATCTTACATTTAATACAGCCATCTTCAGAGTGGTAGAATAGTTTGAAGGAAAACGAGTTTGACAACAGCAGGACATAACACAGTGATTGGACTTTAGTGTCTGTTCCGAATGCTCCGGAAAAACAGGAACAAGACAAACATTTCTCGCAGCAAAAGCGCAGTTCGATCTCCTCAAATAAACCAAGACACCACCACGTTTCCCTCGTCTTCTTTTTCGTTTCCTTTTATGCAATGAGCAGTCTGGAATGCAGCAAGTATTCGCTGGCAGCAATGTCAAAACCGGAGAATTTATATATATTTTATATCTAAGTCCCTCATTCATCTATTGTTGATTGCTCAATTAGAAACATTTTAGTCATGCCCTGGGGTGTTTAGAAATCATAAAGTTGGCACTTCAATGTGTCTCTTTTGCAAAATCCTGATTTCCAACAAATGTTAAAGGCTGAAATCAATGTCTATATGGAGACCAACTGGTCCTCAGTATCCTCTGTGGGCGTGGCTTGGGAGGCACTTAATGTGGTTTTTAGGGGTCGGATCATACAGTATGCCTCATTCATCAAAAAATACAAAGCACAAGAATTTGTGGAGTTTGAAGGAAAAATTTTAAGTGCAGAGGCAAAGCTGAAGCGCCGAATGTTGTCTGATGGCCTCTGAGAATTGACAAGATTGAAATACAGCTAGAAAACTATTTTGTCATGGAAGGTGAAGTTTTGGTTATTCAGGGCAAGACAGTCATACTTTGAGTCGGGGGACAAAGCAGGGAAGCTTTTGGCTAGATATACAGTCAGGTCCATAAATATTGGGACATCGACACAATTCTAATCTTTTTGGCTCTATACACCACCACAATGGATTTGAAATTAAACGAACAAGATGTGCTTTAACTGCAGACTTTCAGCTTTAATGTGAGGGTATTTACATCTAAATCAGGTGAACGGTGTAGGAATTACAACAGTTTGTATATGTGCCTTCCACTTTTTAAGGGACCAAAAGTAATGGGACAGATTAACAATCATAAATCAAACTTTCACTTTTTAATACTTGGTTGCAAATCCTTTGCTATCAATTACAGCCTGAAGTCTGGAACGCATAGACATGACCAGACGCTGGGTTTCATCCCTGGTGATGCTCTGCCAGGCCTCTACTGCAACTGTCTTCAGTTCCTGCTTGTTCTTGGGGCATTTTCCCTTCAGTTTTGTCTTCAGCAAGTGAAATGCATGCCCAATCGGATTCAGGTCAGGTGATTGACTTGGCCATTGCATAACATTCCACTTCTTTCCCTTAAAAAACTCTTTGGTTGCTTTCGCAGTATGCTTCGGATCATTGTCCATCTGTACTGTGAAGCGCCACCCAATGAGTTCTGAAGCATTTGGCTGAATATGAGCAGAATATTGCCCGAAACACTTCAGAATTCTTCCTGCTGCTTTTGTCAGCAGTCACATCATCAATAAATACAAGACAACCTGTTCCGTTGGCAGCCATACATGCCCACGCCATGACACTACCACCACCATGCTTCACTGATGAAGTGGTATGCTTTGGATCATGAGCAGTTCCTTTCCTTCTCCATACTCTTCTCTTCCCATCACTCTGGTAAAAGTTGATCTTTGTCTCATCTGTCCATAGGATGTTGTTCCAGAACTGTGAAGGCTTTTTTAGATGTTGTTTGGCAAACTCTAATCTGGCCTTCCTGTTTTTGAGGCTCACCAATGGTTTACATCTTGTGGTGAACCCTCTGTATTCACTCTGGTGAAGTCTTCTCTTGATTGTTGACTTTGACACACATACACCTACCTCCTGGAGAGTGTTCTTGATCTGGCCAACTGTTGTGAAGGGTGTTTTCTTCACCAGGGAAAGAATTATTCGGTCATCCACCACAGTTCTTTTTAAGAATGTTCCAAACAGTTGATTTGGCCACACCTAATGTTTTTGCTATCTCTCTGATGGGGTTGTTTTGTTTTTTCAGCCTAATGATGGCTTGCTTCACTGATAGTGACAGCTCTTTGGATCTCATATTGAGAGTTGACAGCAACAGATTCCAAAGGCAAATAGCACACTTGAAATGAACTCTGGACCTTTTATCTGCTCCTTGTAAATGGGATAATGAGGGAATAACACACACCTGGCCATGGAACAGCTGAGCAGCCAATTGTCCCATTACTTTTGGTCCCTTCAAAAGTGGGAGGCACATATACAAACTGTTGTAATTCCTACACCGTTCACCTGATTTGGATGTAAATACCCTCAAATTAAAGCTGAAAGTCTGCAGTTAAAGCACATCTTGTTCATTTAATTTCAAATCCATTGTGGTGGTGTATAGAGCCAAAAAGATTAGAATTGTGTCGATGTCCCAATATTTATGGACCTGACTGTATAAAATAGAGTGGAGTCTTTTTCTACCATTCCCTCAGTGAAATCTGCTGGTGCTGAAATATTTACATTGGCAATTGATATTAATGATGCTTTTAAAGAATTCTATCTGGATCTTTATAGGAAGATATTAGAAAATTGTGGAACCATTAGAACCATCAGTCACTTCCGCCTGAAAGAGCTTCTCCCTGGCTCTTTACTGAACAGGAGGTCCTTTCCCCTATCTTGCCATTACAATGTCTTTCTACCAAGCTGCCCAGAGAAGTAAAGATACATCCCATTATCTCACACATGCAGTTAGTGTGGACAAAAGTTTCCCGCGTGCTCAATTCAGACATTTGCCTGAACGTTGCTGCAAGTATTTGGTTAAACCCTAAATTGTGTATTATCAGTCCCCTTTTTGCTGGACAGAATGAATTGAGAAGGGAGTTGCTTCTCTGGTGACCTGTATAAAAATGGAGCATTGACATAATTTGAAAATATTATACATCGGTTTGAGATTCCCAGATCTCAATTCTTCAGGTACTTATCTTTGGGTGTAATACGCAGACCCCTAAAGCTGCAGACACTCTTAAGATGGTTCTAGCAGCTTTTGTAAAGGGTTACTTCAGCGTACTATTCCTGGCTAATTCAGAGTCTAGGGGATGTGGTTTTGACATCTCTTAATGATGTTTATAAAACACATACACATGTCAAATTCAATAATATTTTATAAAGTGTTTTCTACATCATCAGTGTGTACTAAAACATTAAAAACCTTTAATGTGGCTCAGGTGGCAGAGCGGGTCGGCCGCCAATCGCAGGGTTGGTGGTTCGATTCCCGGCCCACATGACTCCACATGCCGAAGTGTCCATGGGCAAGAAACTGAACCCCAAGTTGCTCACAATGGCAGGATAGCGCCTTGCATGGCATCTCTTCCGCCATTGGTGTGTGTGAATGGGACACAGTGAAAAAAAATCAACAAACACACACACACACACACACACACACAGATGCTGGTCAGATCTTCAGTAGGATTTAATGTCACTAATAAGTTATAAAACACCAAAAGAACACATGTAATACATTGTGTGCAGATCACAGAAATTCAACAGTATAAACAGCTGGAAGTAAAACTGTGTTCATGTGTGTTTATATATTTTTAGCTCCTCGCCGGAGTGGCGTTTCCTTTCATCGTTTTCTTCAGATGATGATAATTGGGCAAAATCTTCATGAGGAAATCCAGTTGCAGCGTTTGAGGCTGAGAAACAGATTCAGAATAAAAGAGTTCATGGATCAAAGATGAATTAAAAATAATGAAGTTTAAAGATGCACTCGGTCAGTTTGTGTTCATGTCATCTGGACTCACACGTGGATGAAGCTTCATTCAGACTCAACAGGTTTCATTGTAGAAATTCAATATTCACAGTCATGATTAACAAATGAGAGAAAGTGTCCAATAACGGAGCGGTTACTGCTGGTCACACAGCTGCTCATGTGATCATAATATGAGGAGACTCTCTCAATGTAGAATAAAACAACTGATGTCACTGGAGTCTTCATCTCATTATTTAATAATACATGTTTCAAAATTACAGTTCATTTCTTTAGGAGTAAAACTTTTAAAATTAGGAAAGAATTACTGAGTGCACCTTTAAAACACATGTGTAAACTTCATGTACTCTTTGTATTCCAGTTTTTATTATCACACAAAAAATAAAAATCACTGTTTATTCATTTATTTGTTTACTTCTTAATAATTAAAAAAATAAATAAGCTGAGTTTAAGCTTTTTTTATTGTATCTGCTAGTTTTCCTATTATTATTATTATTCGTCTGCCATTGGAGTCTATGGAAGACCTATGAACTATTCATAGAAAAATTATGTAATTTGGCACACTGTTATGGGTGGGTTTGAATAGCATGGTTATCATGTTGCATGCTTTAATAGCTTAATATGTTAATTGGTTATTCTATCTTTTAAGGCTATTTGATCACAATGGAATCCATAGACAACATTTGCCTAGCATGCCAGTTGCTTACCAAAACTTTTGTGTGCTCACTCTTTGACATTGTTGAGGTGTGTCAACTAATGGCCCAGTGGTTAATGCGTTGGATTACGGCTCAAAAGATTGTGATCAAATCCAGCAAAGGATGGTTTTAATATGTGTACTTCTGTTGATCTCAGAGTCTTCATGTTGTGCTTACTACAATGCAGACTGTAGTTCAATGCATAATTTCGGCTTAATTTCAAAGAAACTAAGCTGTAACAATATTTTCTCTGTAATAGTTATGCACTCTCAACCTGGAATGCCTCTATGATGTCAGTTGGACTTTTGGTAAATTGTGTGGTGCAGTGGTTTCAGTTCAAAAGACTGATCCCCTCCTCATCAAGTCTTATAAAATAAAATGTACTATAGCTGCAAGCTGCGGTGAACGGGGACCAACCCTGCTGGCATTCATCAAGTAAAATGCAAAGAGTTCCAGCACAATAAAGACACCACATTGTCTCTATTGTGCTGGAGCTCTTTAAATTTTGCTTGATGAATGCCAGCAGGGTTGGTCCCCGATCAACGCTGCTTGCAGCTATAGTACATTTTATTTATTTTTTTACAGGAAAGTTCCTCTTCTAGTAAATTTCCAAGACATTTTCTGGTTGAACTGCATTTTAAATGTACTTTAGATTAACTTAATAGATCCTTCATATAAATAAATAGAAAAATAGACTTAATAGAAAAAACATAATTTATGTTTATCAGAAACATGCGTGTGTTCATGTGTGTGTGTGTTACCTGCGGTCTCTCCGTCTGAACGCGTCTCAGACACTCAGAGCCAAAGATCACAGTGTTTTCTGGAATCAGTTCACACGTGTTCACCTGACAGCATGCACCGATGATACAACCGCTCGACAAAATCACGTTCCTGCCAACTTCAGCTGGAAAAACACACACACACACACACACACACACACACAAAAAGGAATTGTATGCACGGTAAGTATTTCTGTCAAATCAGAGCATGATAACGAGCTTCTGGTATCATATTCAGCCAAAGCGAAAATGTTAAAGAGTCGCAGCAAACTACTCTTCTTTCTAAAATACAATTACTGAACATGTGATATTATTTAGTAAAGTTAAAAAATTATCTAAGTAATGAATATGTTTAAATTAGGACTGTCGATTTATTTATATATTTAAAAAAGCATGTTAACAAAAATGAACACAATTAATGATGTCCCTGCACCATAATAGGAAATACTTCTACTATCGGAGTAATTCAAGTTTGAAGTAGCACCTGTTTTCAGCAGTGGGCAATAAGTGAAACTCAGGCATGATTGACATGAGCGACAGCACAAGATGAGGATGCGTTCTTATGTTCAAACACATCTTGACGGAGAGCAACTCAAGACAGGTTTTTCTATGAATGAAAGTATGTTTAACTTGACACATCTATAATTATTCAAATATAATCTAAATAATTATTGTTATTTGAGGGTCAGCTATCAGCAAATATTTATTAACACGATTAATACAATTAATTAATCTGCAGATCATTTAATTATTTCGATTAAACCTTTTAATTCAACATTTCATGTCCATTAAAATATTTATTTGGCATATACAGTATCTCACAAAAGTGAGTACACCCCTCACATTTTTGTAAATATTTGATTATATCTTTTCATGTGACAACACTGAAGAAATGACACTTTGCTACAATGTAAAGTAGTGAGTGTACAGCTTGTATAACAGTGTAAATTTCTGTCCCCTCAAAATAACTCAACACACAGCCATTAAGGTCTAAATCGCTGGCAACAAAAGTGAGTACCCCCCTAAGTGAAAATGTCCAAATTGGGCCCAATTAGCCATTTTCCCTCCCCGGTGTCATGTGACTCATTAGTGTTACAAGGTCTCAGGTGTGAATGGGGAGCAGGTGTGTTAAATTTGGTGTCATCGCTCTCACACTCCCTCATACTGGTCACTGGAAGTTCAACATGGCACCTCATGGCAAAGAACTCTCTCAGGATCAGAAAAAAAGAATTGTTGCTCTACATAAAGATGGCCTAGGCTATAAGAAGATTGCCAAGACCCTGACACTGAGCTGCAGCACGGTGGCCAAGACCATACAGTGGTTTAACAGGACAGGTTCCACTCAGAACAGGCCTCGCCATGGTCGACCAAAGAAGTTGAGTGCATGTGCTCAGCGTCATATCCAGAGGTTTTCTTTGGGAAATAGACGTATGAGTGCTGCCAACATTGCTGCAGAGGTTGAAGGGGTGGGGGTCAGCCTGTCAGTGCTCAGACCATATGCCGCACACTGCATCAAATTGGTCTGCATGGCTGTCATCCCAGAAGGAAGCCCAAGTTGATGCACAAGAAAGCCCGCAAAGAGTTTGCTGAAGACAAGCAGACTAAGGACAAGGATTACTGGAACAATGTCCTGTGGTCTGATGAGACCAAGATAAACTTATTTGGTTCAGATGGTGTCAAGCGTGTGTCGCGGAAACCAGGTGAGGACAAGTGTAAGTACAAGTACAAAGACAAGTGTGTCTTGCCTACAGTCAAGCATGGTGGTGGGAGTGTCATATTCTGAGGCTGCATGAGTGCTGCCGGCACTGGGGAGCTACAGTTCATTGAGGGAACCATGAATGCCAACATGTACTGTGACATACTGAAGTGGAGCATGATCCCCTCCTTTCGGAGACTGGGCCGCAGGGCAGTATTCCAGCATGATAACAACCCCAAACACACCTCCAAGACGACCACTGCCTTGCTAAAGAAGCTGAGGGTGAAGGTGATGGACTGGCCAAGCATGTCTCCAGACATAAACCCTATTGAGCATCTGTGGGGCATCCTCACCAGCTCCGTGATGTCGTCATGGAGGAGTGGAAGAGGACTCCAGTGGCAACCTGTGAAGCTCTGGTGAACTCCATGCCCAAGAGGCTTAAAGCAGTGCTGGAAAATAATGGTGGCCACACAAAATATTGCCACTTTGGGCCTAATTTGGACATTTTCACTTAGGGGTGTACTCACTTTTGTTGCCAGCGGTTTAGACATTAATGGCTGTGTGTTGAGTTATTTTGAGGGGACAGCAAATTTACACTGTTATACAGCTTTATAGTATTTCTAGCCATTTTACATGCACATGTTCCAGGCACAATCATATTTTTTTATCAAGAAAATTCACATTGGACCATAATTTCTTTTTATTTTAATTCATCTTGTTTTAGAAACAACACTGCATAAGATATTTAGGTTTTTCATAGAATGTATTTTGTCTTACTGTACTGACAGAGTTTTTATAGTTAAAACAAATGAAAAAAATCTACCAGTGCTGAAGAAGTAATCCAAAGTATTTAGAATACGTTACTGACCTTGAGTAATCTAACGGAATACGTTACAAATGATATTTTACAGCATGTATTCTGTAATCTGTAGTGGAATACATTTCAAAAGTAACCCTCCCAACCCTGTACATAAATAAAAACGTAAGAAAAGTAGAAGAATTCATTATTATTATAATGAGTAGTTTGTTTAATGATGTTTAATCATTAATGTGACAAACATAAAAGACAAAAGTTGAAATCTGTTGTAATTAAACTCAACCGCTGGGACATAACAGAGCCTGTAAAATTTAAATAATTTATACTTGTATTATTTAGGAACTGTTTTTCTCACCTTTTGATTCAATAACGTTGTTGTCACAAATTTTCAATGCTTGAGACACTGAAAAACACAACGGCAAACAAAGTTATGTAATGAAAATATATTAAGATATTTAAACACTGCCTGTACATATTATCTGGAGTCCACCACATGTGTTTAGCATTATTAATGTTAATAATTCATCTCTAATTTTCATGAAAGTTGATTACAAAACCGGACATCTGTAATTCATTAACATTGTGAATGGTGTGATGAAAGGATGATGTACCGCAGCCGACTTCAAAGACGTTATTGATGCCGATGTTCATGGTTTTTGGCTCCACATCTTCTGTATCAGGCAGAATGTTTTCAGGATAGCTGTAAACAAACTGCATTTTATTTCACATACAAGATAAAACACACATAAGAGACTTTACAAGAGAACACGATGAGCACTTACCTGTTGATGATCAGCGCTTGTTCCTCGATCAGATTTCCCTCACCGATAACTATCGGTCCGGCCTCTGCGATGATCCGCGCTTTCGGGTGAACCACCGTTCTGGACCCTGAAAGTCACAATAATTCTCAAATGTCCAACTGGGATATATTTAATCAATAGATGTTTTATTTACAGTTAAAGGACATTAACACAGTGGAGTGACAATATTCTCAATATAACACAACCTCAAGAGACATACTGCTTTTATAAAACGGTTACATTATACAAATATTAAAGACATCAAAGTTTTATTAACGTAATTCATGAAATGTCCTCTTGTTCCAGACATGTAATTATGGGATAAAAATTCCATCAAAAGTATTGAGGTCACGGATCAAAAAATAATAAGCGGAAATCAGAAATCTGAAACTTGCGATTACATTGGTACAGCTTGTAAATACATGCATCAAACATCCACACCAACCCAGCTTTGTTTTCCCTCTTTTTTTTTTATTTTTATATATGCAGCCAATAACCTACAAACAAGGAAGTCTTAAATAATGCCTAAACTAAAGACTCTGCTAACTAAATTCACCTGACTTGATAAATGTGTTAACAGACTATGATAATGGCCTACTCGGACAACACACTGTTTCCTAGAGCAGGCGGAAAATAATCAAAAAAGACACAAGCGGCGTATCTATCAAACGTCTCGGTTACGTACGTAACCTCGGTTCCCTGAGATGAAGGGAACGAGACATTGCGTTACTAACGCATATGGGGAGTGCCTTCATACACAACCTATTTGAAACCTCTCTACAATAACGCCAATATTCTAATATTGGCTATGGTGTTTGAGCCAGCCTGTTTTGGCGCGAAACTGACCGCTCGCTTCGGCGCGAACTGACCGCTATAAAACAGGTGCACAGACACCATTTCCTCAGAATTTCTGACTGAGAACAAGGAGCGCATTGCTCGTGCCTCAAGAACTGTGTCTTGTGGTGCGGCTAGCGTTCGCAATGTCTCGTTCCCTTTGTCTCAGGGAACCAAGGTTACGTACGTAACCGAGACGTTCCCTTACGACTTCAGTCCACTTGACATTGCGTTACTAACGCATATGGGGAACAGAATCCCATCACGCCGCACTACACGACATAACTTCCTAGAGAGGAAACATTGTGGCGCAGTCTTATGGGATGGCGACCGACATGTGTATGCCGCAGTGAGTGATCCTCATGATGGCCAGGAGGAGAGCACTCATAATGAATATACTGGCTATAGCCATATAGTATGAATTACTCCTTATGAACCCGGCCTGGGAAGGGAGTTTATTTATAATGAAGTGCTTGCGATTTATGGCATTATAACAGCCTGAATGCAGGCGGTTGTGTAAATGATGTGGAGCCCATACTTAAAGGGGGCATAAGTATATATATATATATATATATATGGCCAATGAATAGCAAGGACTTGTGAAGGAAGAGATGTTACTTCTAGGTTGTAAAACCTTGTGAACGTGTTTTGCGAGGACCATCCTGCTGCAAAACATATGTCTTGTAAGGACACACCATTCACCCATGCCCATGAGGAGGCCATGCCTCTATTTGAGTGTGCTTAACACCAATTGGACAAGACTGAACCTGCGATTCATAAGCCAGGGTAAGAAAGTCTTTGCTTGGAGAAGGACATCCCTTTTGCACATCCTCCATAGCATACAAAGATCTGATCAGACAGTCTGCACTGGCAAGTATGCTCAACGTATGTATGTAGCGCCCGCACAGGGCATAACAAATGCAATGATTTTTCCTCATCTGAATTAAATGGAGGAGGGGAGAAGGCCTGAAGATGAACCACCTGCGCTTTGAAGGGTGTGTTCAGGACCTTAGGTAAATAGCCTTTCCTGGGTTTGACAGTGGCTCTTAAAAGACCAGGCCAAACTCCAGACATGAATTGTCGACTGATAATGCATGTAGGTCAACGACCCATTTTTCTGAGTCCAGAGCCAGCAGTAGTGTGGTCTTAATAGAGAGCATAGGCAAATCAACAGAGTCCAAGCATTTAGGACTAAAGTTAAATCCCAAGTCGGGACTGTAGCCTGCCGAGATGGGTTTAATCGTCTTGCTCCTTTAAGGAACTTTATGATTAAATCATACTTGCCTATAGAGGCACCGATTTAATGTGCGTGATACGCAGATCTAGTTGCCACATACACTTTGAGCTTTGACGGGGTGAGTCCTGCGTCTAATCACTCTTGAAGAAATATTACAATTTCATGTATGGGGCAGTTTACCGGGTCCTTGCTGTGTGAGAGACACCAATCAGCGAACACCTTCCATTTTAGTGCATAGAGGCGTCTAGTGGACGGTGCTCTGGCTTGTAAAATGGTGTTTATGACTGAACACGTCAGTTCTGGTGCATTTAGTATGCTCCATTCAGGAGCCACACATGCAGGTTCCACAGCTGGGGCTGGGGATGCCAAATTGTGTGCCTGAGAGAGGAGATCCCTCCTCAGTGGTATTTCCTATGGTGAGCTGTACAGCATCTCCATCATTTCCAGAAACCATGGCTGGTTGGCCATTTCGGTGCAACTAATAGAACGTTTCCTTGTCCTCTCAGACTTTGCATATGGCAGAGTGGATCAGGTATACTGGAGGAAACGCATATTTGTTTTTCACCGGCCATTTGTGTGCCATTGCATCCCTTCCAGCGGGGCTTGGGACTTCGAAGAACAGAGGGGATAGTGGGCATTCTCCACTAAGGCAAATAGATTGATTTCTGCTTTGCTGAATATTTCCCAAATCCTCAGTATAGTTTGAGGATGAAGTCTCCATTCGCCCGGTATCGCCCCTTAGCGTAACAGTAGACGTGCACAGTAATTCAGGCAGCCTGGGACATATGTCACTCTCAGGGAGAGATGATGCTCGCTCCATAGGAGGGGGTGACGCGTCATTCTCGACAGTGGCGGTGAATGAATTCCGCTTTGGCTGTTTGTATATACCACAACTGTCATGTTGACTGAGCAAACCAGGACATGACAGCTCACTATTTCAGACTGAAAGCCTTTAAGGCTAGAATTACAGCCAATAGCTCTAAGCGGTTGATGTGCCACGCCCTCCTCACACCTGTCCAGGTGCCAAAAGTTGGGTGTTCATTGCACACCGCCCCCAACCTGTGTTGGAAGCATCCGTTGTCACCTCTTTTCGCCTGACAACTTGGGACTTCGAGTACCAGAGGGAACAGTGAGTATTCTCCACTGAGGCAAATAGATAGATTTCTGCTTTGCCAGATATTTCCCAAATCCTCAATACAGTTTGAGGGTGAAGCCTCCTGAATTCTGCCTTGGCGGTTTATATATGCCACAACTTTCATGTTGTCTGAGCTAACCAGGACATGACAGTTTGATATTTCTGACTGAAAGCCTTTAAGGCTAGGAATACAGCCGATGGCTTTAGGCACCGCGTGACACTTGCCCCAGCGCGACACCTCGCTGGTAAAATGCAAGAGGATCTGTCCGTGGTGCTGAACAGAGGCTGGATATAGTGATGCGCATGCGTCATCGGCGCTAAGCACGTCGCGCCACACGGCGCTTCAGCCAGCACTCAAGAGGTCTCATGTGTAAGAGAACTAATGGAATGACGGATGCCGCCGCCACAAATCCCAGTGCTTTCTGAAACAAGTTTCAGTGGAAATGTTCTCCCCAGTTTTAACTGAGATGGACACTGTAAAATGGCTGAAGCAGTAAAACTGTGCTGGCATAAAAAAACCTCTGATTGTGGCAGTAACAGCCAATTGTCGAGGTAGTTTAGGATGCATGCCGCTCAGTCTCAGAGGGGCGACAACCGCATCAATGCACTTTGTGAATGTGCGAGGAGACAAAGACTGTCCGAAGGGCAGGACTATGAATTGATACGCTGTTCCCTCGAACGCGAATCTCAAAAACATCCTGTGATGTCGTACAATTTGGATATGATAGTACGCATCCTTCAGATCTATCAACGCAAACCAATCATGTGGGCGTACATGCAATAAGATCCTTTTCTGAATAATCATTTTGAATAGGCGCTTACAAATGCGCGATTAAAATGTCTCAGATGCAGGATTGGCCGAAGCCCGCCGTCTTTCTTTGGAACAAGAAAATAACGGCTGTAAAACCATTTTGTGCTTGACAATTTGGCACAATCTCGATCACATTTTTCACGATGAGAGGTGTATTTCGGCTCGTAACACTGGCGTGTCATCGGACGAAACCGTGGAAGACAGAACGCCATTGAAACTGGGTGGCCGGTGTGCAAATAAGGATCGTATATCCTTGTTCGATCGTTTTTGCACCCATTCTGAAATACCCGTTAGGGATCGCCACGCATCCGCATAGTGGGACAGTGAGCAAACCAAACTGCCCTTTGTATGATATGATGCGACGCTCACTATAGGGAAGCGGTTGCGCATAATGTGTGTGCTTTGAAGAGGAAAAGGGGGCTCTTTATTGAGAATGTGTGAGCATCTCGTGCATTTGCAACGAATGCTGTATTCTTTTTTGCACTTATTGCATTTTTATTTTTGCATTTATTTGAGTGCAAGACACAGAAACAACATTTTGAATAACAATATCCCTTTCCCGACCAACAAAAGTGGGGAGATGGGGAACAGTGTTTTGCGTCTCTCCAATCGAGCCTTTTTTGAAGCAGACCCGGAGGGAATCGCGGGCTCTGCTTTCCGCTTCAAATGCTATTGCCCGTCAGGAGCGCTTTGCTGCGCGTAATGATATGCAGGTGCCTGTGAGGCTTTTAGTCACGCGCTGATTCGAAACAGAGCGAGGGTGAACCGGCTGTGATATACTCAATGTGGGCATAAAGTGTCTCATAGCCTGTGACTGCTGCTGAATCGCGACATAACGCTCAGCAAACTTATTCATAGAGCCGCCAAAAAGGCCAGCTGGAGACACAAGAGCATCTAAAAGAGTGGCTTTTTCTTTATCACTCATTTCTGCCCTGGAGCGCCGCCATTGTGTGGAGTGCTGATCCAGCTTGTTCTGCTGCTGAGTAAGCTTTTCCCGCCAGTGCGGACGTTTGTCGACACGGTTTGGAAGGATGTACATGTTACTCGCTGGGCAGAGGTGTGCCGCTACCGCCTCCTCCACAGGGGGTAATTGGGCATATAACCGTTTTCTTTCCCAAAGAAATTATCCACATTAAAGAGGATGGCATCACTGCGCGAGCGCGCCATATAAGGTCGCGCGCCAGGACTTGAATAGTTTTCATTATGAACTTTGGGGAAGAAATGTGCGGGATGCTGCCGTTTAACGGCGGCCGCACTGCTAGAACCATTCATCGAGGCGAGACGGTTCCTCTGGGGGAGACCAGTCAGGGTGAAGCTCTTCGACTGCCCTTGTAAGGACGCGGAGCATCTCCCTGTCAGTGGCGCGTGCACGTTCCTCGCCCTCGCTGGGGGAGGGGCGGCAGCATTATCCACTGACCATTTGCCTGATGTGGCGAGAGACATGACATCATCATCATCCCCAGCGTCAGATCCACCAAACGAGACGAGGCTGCACGCTCATCAGAGGGCCGGAGCTCGTCTCGCACATAGCGTATGGGGATATATGCGCTTCGTGGAGATTGAGGGGCTCGTGGGGCGTGTGCCGGCATGAAATCCACCTCAAGTTCGTCCTGCTCGGCCTCGCGGCCCCGCCGTGCCTCCTCGTGTAAACACTCGGGAATCACAGAAGAGGCTGGTGGGAGGGCACGAGAGGCTGAATCGTCCCTCAGAACGAGGGCGATTCGTGAGCGAAGCGACTTGAGACTCATGTCCTCATAGTGAGGACAGTCTGTCTCCATGAGAGCTGACTCTGCGTGGGCGCGGCCCAGACAGAAAACGCAGCTCTCATGCTTGTCTGACGGCGGGATGTGTCTCTCGCACAAGGAACACTTACGGAACAACATCTTGAAAAAGACGTGAACACGTAAGTGGCTCTTCTAGATATATAAATATAAATATAGATTTATATTTATATAACTTATATAACTTATATTTATACACACAAGTACAATTTTGCTTTAAAAGGATACTCTACACCTGCCGACGCGCTGCGGAGAATCAGGATGCTGAGGTCCGTTCACCAGCGAAGCGTCAAGCAGCGAGGCGGAGTGATGTTCGCTGGAGCACTGCAGGGGAGCGTAGAGTCTTCTCGCTGCCGTGAAGATTCCGTCCGCTGACTATTGTGAATCGACGGCGAAGGTAGAGGGCTTCGAGACAAGAGGTAATCGCTGTCTTGAAGGAAGAAATTCTGAGGAAATGGTGTCTGTGCACCTGTTTTATAGCGGTCAGTTCGCGCCAAAACAGGCTGGCTCAAACACCATAGCCAATATTAGAATATTGGCGTTATTGTAGAGAGGTTTCAAATAGGTCGTGTATGAAGGCACTCCCCATATGCGTTAGTAACGCAATGTCAAGTGGACTGAAGTCGTAAGGGAACACAAATAATAAAATATTGAGCAGCAGCCGTCTGAGTCGCATTGGAGTTATGTCACCTCCCCTCTTCGAATGATTGGCTAGAGGAGGAGCTGTCGATCAAGAACTAGTGGACCAATAGAGACAGAGCGCAACGCGTCATAATTTGAAGACCACGCCCACCGGGGAACAATCCAACGGTCTCCATTGACTTTGCATTGCGAGAGGCTGCCTCCTTGTCATTTATGGCATATAACAAAAGACAGAAAAATGCCTAAAAGCTGCTGTGACAAGGACGTACAGCAAACAAGCTAAAAAAACCCATAAATAAATTTGTATAAGCTTCCGAACCGTAAAAGCCAGCCTTTAAGGAGACAAAAGTGGATACAGGCAATAAGCATCAGCAGGAAGAGTGGGTAAATTGTGGGATCCTGACACTCAGTATGTCTACGTGTGCAGTAAACATTTTGTCACTGGTAAGTCAAATATCCAAATGTCAGTTTTATATATTATATTTATGTAAGCTAAGCTGTAGCATTTTGACAGTATGCAACTTTTAGAATGTGGATAAAGCAGAAAGCTTTTTTTTTTTGTACAATATCATGTCGCGTTCCAGTGGGCGTAGTTCTCGGAGTAGTTCGAGAACTAGTTGCGCTCTGTCTCAATTGATCCACTTTTATGTCCTGAAACAAACAGTTTTTTGGCATCGACAGCTTATAAAAATGTATTTCTGGGTTATTTAGCTTGTTTGCTGTACACCTTGTCACACAGCAGCTTTTAGACATTGTTTTGTTTTTTGTTATAAGTCATAAATGACAAGGAGGCAGCCTCTCGCAATGCAAAGTCAATGGAGACGGTTGGATTGTTTTCCCCCCCGGTGTGGGCGTGGCCTAAATACGCTCTGTCTACATTTACATTTACGCATTTGGCAGACGCTTTTATCCAAAGCGACTTACAGTGCAATTATTAAAAAACACCCCTGATTTACATGAAACCACTCACAAGTTTTGGAAAACCAAGTGCAGAACTTGGAAACAAAAGCAAAGAAAAATACAGCCCAAGTATACCAAAAAATTTAAATGAGCAAAATTGTCAGAGCACAAAAAACTGTAATATAACCAAGGAAAACATGATTTTGCTTTAATTTTCTGTTTTTTTTTTTGCAGCATATTTTAAATATGTTTATATATTTTTGAATCGTGCTTATTTTTTTATCTGCATTTTTAATTTTGTATTTATTTTGGCACATTAATCTGTGCTTATTTACAAGCACTAATTAATTACTTTTTGATTCACGCTTATTATTTTTGGATCCGTGACCATAATATATTTGACGGGATTTTGATCCCATATGAAATGAAAGGTTAATAGTGTTGTGCAATGATACAATGTGTGATTTATTTACCGATAGTGACGTCACCTCTGATTTCACTCTCCACACACACTACAGCTCCAGCTGCGATCTTCACACTAAATAAACAACACACATTATTAATAATAATAATAATAATAATAAATAATAATACTCAATTAACACAGTTTATAACATATGAACAATGTTTCACTCGTCTGTATGAATAAACATCTGATGAGGAGTCTATTGTCAGAAGACATTTAAATCTAAACATCAAGTTAATATCTTCAATATTATAAACTATAACTGTAAATAATGATGTTAATATGATATATAAAACAGTTAGGGGTTCAACGAGCGTTTTAATATTCATTATCTCGTTATAACTGTATATACAAACGCAGATTTAATTATTAATATCGATTTTCCTGCAGGTATTTTAATGTGTTTTAACAATCGCTATAACAGTAAAAAATAGATGATTAAATGAATACATTTAATTTCTGCGGGCGTGACTCTATCAATATTATTAATTTCTTCATTCCGCAGTGTTTAAAGTGACCCACGCGTCTGTATCGCGCTATATCTTCCAGTTACATCTTCATATAGTGAAACTAAGTGTTTAAAAACATCAATAATGATTTTAAATGGAATATTTGTACCTTTTCTGGCCGGTTTGTTTTGCACTCGGATCCGCCATCTTTAATCGATCGAAGAACGTCAGTGCTCGATTGAGCCGCCTGTCAGTGCCAACGCAATGAGCGATTGATGATGTCTTATAACGCGTGCACACACGGCATAATCATAATTTTCATTATATTTTGATTTACTTGTGCCTTACTGTAATATATAAACATATATACACAATGCAGAGTGCTTGTATGCTGCTTGTACGTGCTCATTGCCAACCTGAATATGAAAATTTTTATTCTAATAAAGAGCGTTTTCTTAATCTTAATGATTTTTGTTTATATATATATATATATATTTTTTTTTTTTTTTTTTTTTTTTTTAAACAGCAACCCCTACTTACGCACTGCCCTCATCCACACCCACTCCTGCACCATCCACCACCACCCATCCTTGTGTTACTCACTGTTTAGGGATGCTAGTCTCTGCCTCAGTGGACCTGCTCTGCATGGTGGGGATGCTCATCTCTCCCTCAGTTTCTGATAGAGGGTGATATCATAGGACGAGTCTGATTATTTTCTTGCTGACTTCAGGCCTAAAAATGAGCTAATTGCAAGCTTTAGTAATTCCAGCAGGCTGCAATAAATTGCCTCATAAGTAGGGATGGGTATCCTTAGGATTTTATCAATACTAGGCCTATTACTCTGATCATAGGCCTACTCCTTATCTACTTATTATTAAATAATTGATAAAAATATATATATTTTTTTAAAAGAATGTTGTTTCTAGAGTAGCAACAGTAATGTTTACAATCAGCAAAGTCACTATATAAACTCAATATTTCACTGGAAAATCAAACTGCGCACATGTGGGTCAAGTGGAGGTGGACCTGTCACTGTCTTCGCTGCCTACATAGCGCCAGAGAAAATTTCAATTTTTATTTTTGAATTTAGATAGACATCATATAAAATTTTTGACTTCTAAGCATTGGTAATGTGTCCCACATTAACTCTTTGTCCCACATTTGGTTTGTTGGGATCTGGTCACCCTTAGTGTGTGTGTGTGGAGCGCAGCTCCGAAACAGAGTAGAGAGGCTGCAGCAGCGTGATTATAAATTACACCAAAACGTTAAAATGAACCGTAATGTTGGAGCTTATCAATACTACGGTCTTTAATAATAAAACATTTTATACCACGTTTAATACCGGGCTTTGGTGCCCATCCCTACTTACAAGGGCATTTATATCTATCTATATTATATTTATATCTTATCTAGTTAAGTGAACGTGATAATGTTATTTAAAGGTTAAGCTAGCTAGCTGCAGTTTTATTTACTACTCTACACTAGCTCCTCGCTTTTGCCACGTTCAGCTTCGCCTGTCATACTTAGTGCTTCATGCTTGGCAAGAAATTTGACCATCAGATCTCTGCTTCGTTCACTTTTGCTCTCTGTTTGCTCGCATTTCTTTTTTGTGCCCCTGATTTTAGCCTTTGGTGAGGCATTTTGACTCTAGTCAGTCCGGCTTTGCACAATGCACATTGTGTGTGTTCCGAACATCTGATTGGCCAGGCGTTTTGACCGAACCATTTTCACAATAACAGCAGGGGGATGGGGTATCAGAAGTTGAAATATGTTTTAAAGAGGTTTGGAGCAATTTTCATTGGAATCATTTTCCTTCAATGTATCAGGACCTTACACTAATGTCAGTCATGTCTTTTCAGTAATGTCACTCATCGGCTCTCATGCACTGCAGACGAAATAAGAGTCAAAATAAATGAAGATATCTGAATTTTAGCATGGAGCAGTGTCAACTGCATAAAAGAGCTCTCAATTGATACAAAGAAACTTTTTAGCTTAGAAAGCTTTTTGGAGCTACAATTCCATCAGAATATACTTTATTTTTACTGAAATATGACATTTCAATGCATTGAAAAAAAAAAAAGGCAAAATGCATCGTTGCAGTAAGTTAGCTTCCATTATGAATTGTAACTTTTCATTTTTACATAGAAATCTGAATGTCAGCTCAAAACTATTAACATCACGAATAATCTCTTAAATTAACTTATATGTCTCATAAAGAGGTTTGGAGCCATTTTTCATTTGGAATCTTTTTCCTTCAATGTATCAGGACCTTACACTAATGTCAGTCATGTCTTTTCACTAATGTCACTCATCTGCTCTCATGCACTGCAGAAGAAATAAGAGTCAAAATAAATGAAGATATCTGAATTTCATTATGGAGCAGTGTCAACTGCATTAAAGAGCTCTCGATTGCTGCAAAGAAACTTTTTAGCTTAGAAAACTTTTTGGAGCTACAATTCCATCAGAATTTACTTTATTTTTACTGAAATATGACATTTCACCAATGTCAGTAGATTGTAGCTATGCATTGAAAAAAAGTCAAAATGCATCATTGCAGTAAGTTAGCTTACATTATGAAGTGTAACTTTTTATTTTTATATAGAAATCTGAATGTCAGCTCAAAACTAATAACATCACGAATAATCTCTTTAAATTAACTTTTATGTCTCATAAAGAGGTTTGGAGCCATTTTTCATTTGGAATCTTTTTCCTTCAATGTATCAGGACCTCACACTAATGTCAGTCATGTCTTTTCACTAATGTCACTCATTGGCTCTCATGCACTGCAGACGAAATAAGAGTCAAAATAAATGAAGATATCTGAATTTTAGCATGGAGCAGTGTCAACTGCATAAAAGAGCTCTCAATTGATGCAAAGAAACTTTTTAGCTTAGAAAGCTTTTTGGAGCTTACAATTCCATCAGAATATACTTTATTTTTACTGAAATATGACATTTCAATGCATTGAAAAAAAAGGCAAAATGCATCGTTGCAGTAAGTTAGCTTCCATTATGAAGTGTAACTTTTCATTTTTATATAGAAATCTGAATGTCAGCTCAAACCTAAAAACATCACGAATAATCTCTTAAATGAACTTTTTTGTCTTTAAAAGAGGTTTGGAGCCATTTCATTGGAAAAATTTTCCTTCAATGTATCAGGACCTTACACTAATGTCAGTCATGTCTTTTCAGTAATGTCACTCATCGGCTCTCATGCACTGCAGAAGAAATAAGAGTCAAAATAAATGAAGATATCTGAATTTTAGCATGGAACAGTGTCAACTGCATAAAAGAGCTCTCAATTAATGCAAAGAAACTTTTTAGCTTAGAAAGCTTTTTGGAGCTACAATTCCATCAGAATATACTTTATTTTTACCGAAATATGACATTTCAATGCATTGAAATAAAAGGCAAAATGCATCGTTGCAGTAAGTTAGCTTCCATTATGAAGTGTAACTTTTCATTTTTATATAGAAATCTGGATGTCAGCTCAAACCTAAAAACATCACGAATAATCTCTTAAATGAACTTTTTTGTCTTTTAAAGAGGTTTGGAGCCATTTCATTGGAATCATTTTCCTTCAATGTATCAGGACCTTACACTAATGTCAGTCATGTCTTTTCACTGATGTCACTCATCTGCTCTCATGCACTGCAGAAGAAATAATTAAGAGTCAAAATAAATGAAGGTATCTGAATTTCAGCATGGAGCAGTGTCAACTGCATAAAAGAGCTCTAAATTGATGCAAAGAAACTTTTTAGCTTATAAAACTTTTTGGAGCTACAATTCCATCAGAATTTACTTTATTTTTACTGAAATATGACATTTCAATGCATTGAAAAAAAAACGCAAAATGCATCGTTGCAGTAAGTTAGCTTCCATTATGAAGTGTAACTTTTCATTTTTATATAGAAATCGTCTAGGTTACGTATGTAACCTCCGTTCCCTGATGGAGGGAACGAGACGTTGTGTCAGAGAAGTGACACTAGGGGTCTCTCTTGAGCGCCGATATTCACCTCTGAACTATGAAAAAAGGCCAATGAGAGTTGGCAACCAGTATTTGCATGTCCCGCCCCCGGACATACGGGTATTTAAGCGGCGCAAATACGGGAGTTCATTCAGGATTTTTCTGAGGAGCCGGAAATGGTCCGGCCACAACAGTGGCTCCGCTCAGCGACGTGGCAGGGGAGACACAACGTCTCATTCTCTCCATCAGGGGGTCCACTTATAAAAAGCGCCACGCGCTGAGCCGTGAACGTGAACTGCTGATACAGGAGCGAGCAGGTATTCTTACGTGCAGGATGACCAACTGTATCATCTGCATGTACCCTTCCCCAATGCCCCATTTAAGCCATCAGGATTCCTTATCGTTACCCTGGAGGGGGGAACAAGGTGCTGGCCACCAACCTGGGAACGGGCCAAGCCTGGCCGGGCCTCTTTTCTCTCTATGTTTCTCGCATAGAGCAACTTAGGCCGGGGCCCTTAAACGCATTGAGGGAAGGGGGTCTTAGCCCTTATTCAGGGCGGAGAAGACCCTGCGGAGGCCACGCCTACCCGAGAGGGGAAGCAAGTTTAAGTGGCAAAACCATCAGAGGCCTGACTTAGGGCCTATGTGGAAAAGTCGGTGCGGTGGTGGATCCAGCCTATAGAGGGGGGAACATACAGCACGGCAACCGAGGCAGCCGTGGCTGCCTAAGGGAAGCACGGGAGTCCACTCGCCAGAGGGGACAGAACCGTGGTGTTACACACAGGGGGAGTCCGAAGGAGGCCTTACCTGTGGAGCACCTATACCAGTGCAGGGTAGCTTGCAGTACCCGCAGTGGCTTGGGTCGGCGAGTTCCTCCGCTGAACTGCGACCCACGAGGGCTAGGGAGGAATCAACCAGTGTCCCAAACCTGAGATCTCCTGGGAATGAAGGCGCACTGCGCTAGATGCAAGCGATTCACCCTGTCAGATCGTGGGCGTGCCACCGAGTTCTACGGGCTCGGTACCTGAGAGAACACGGGACGATACTGACTCAACTCGGAGATTGTAGAATTTCGCGAAAGTGTTAGGAGTTGCCCAGCTCGCTGCTATACAAATGTCTGCTAGGGCAGTGCCCCTAGCCAGTGCCCATGAGGACGCAACACTCCTGGTGGAGTGGGCTCAGACTCGCAAAGGGGGGGGCACGGCCTGGGTGTGATAAGCCATGGAAATGGCGTCGACAACCCAGTGGGCGAGTCTCTGCTTGGAGACAGCATTCCCTTTCTGCTGTCCCCCAAAGCAGACGAAGAGCTGCTCAGAGCGTCTAGTGCTCTGTGTGCGGTCCAGGTAGATACGTAAGGCACGTACTGGACACAGCAGTGAAAGGGCTGGATCTGCCTCCTCCCGGGGCAGCGCTTGCAGGTCCCTGATCCCTGAAGGGTGTGGTAGGAACCTTGGGCACATAGCCCAGTCGCGGTCTTAGGATCACGAAAGTTTCTGCCGGACCGAACTCCAGGCAAGCGTCGCTAACAGAGAACACATGCAGGTCCCCGACCCTCTTGATGGAAGCGAGCGCGATCAGCAGGGCGGTCTTGAGAGAGAGGGCCCTGAGTCCAACTGAGTCAAGCGGCTCGAAGGGGGGTCTCTGGAGTCCCGTAAGGACGACCGAGAGATCCCAGGAAGGGAACAGGTTAGGCCGGGAGGGAGCTATCCTCCGGGCACTTTTTAGGAACCTGACGATTAAGTTGTGCTTACCAAGAGACTTTCTGTCTACCGTGTCGTGGTGGGCCACGATAGCGGCGACATACACCTTGAGGGTGGAGGGGGACAGCCTCCTCTCCAGCCTCTCCTAAAGAAACATGAGCACTGACCTAACTGCGCACTTCTGCGGGTCTTCGGCTCGGGAAGAACACCACTCCGTGAACAGA
Organism: Xyrauchen texanus; assembly: GCF_025860055.1. Lineage (NCBI taxonomy): Eukaryota > Metazoa > Chordata > Actinopteri > Cypriniformes > Catostomidae > Xyrauchen > Xyrauchen texanus. Next base: position 40,915 of record NC_068304.1, read on the forward strand.
CGCCACTTTAGGGCGTAAAGATGCCTGGTAGAGGGGGCTCTGGCTTGATTGATTACATCTACTTCAGCAGATGGTAGACCGGCTAGATCTTCCACATCCCATCCAGGGGCCAGACGTGGAGGTTCCAGAGGTCTGGGTGCGGGTGCCAGAGCGTGCCCCGTCCCTGAGAAAGAAGGTCCTTCCTCAGGGGAATTCGCCAGGGAGTGGATGTCGTGAGGAGTGTGAGGTCCGTAAACCAAGTCCAGGTAGGCCAGTAGGGGGCTACCAGAATGACTTGCTCCTCGTCCTCCCTGACCTTGCATAGCACCTGTGCAAGAAGGCTCACTGGGGGAAATGTGTACTTGCGCAGCCCCGTGGGCCAGCTGTGTGCCAGCGCATCTGCCCCGAGGGAAGCCTCTGTCCGGGCATACCAGAGCGGGCAGTGGGAGGTTTCTTTGGAGGAAACAGGTCTACCTGGGCCTTGCCGAACCGGTCCCAAATCAGCTGGACTGACTGGGGGTGGAGTCTCCACTCTCCGCCGGGCAAGCTTTGTCTTGACAGCGCGTCCGCCATCACATTGAGGTTGCCGGGGATGTGATGTTGGGCAGTGAAAGCCACGCCTCTAAACTCCATGCTAGGGGCACCAAAGGGACGGGTCTTTTGGACGTACCCGGCGGGGCTTCGCAGCGGTGCGGAACAGGTAACGTGGCGTCGGGAGGCAACGTGGCGTCCCGAGGCGCTGGTGCTGAGAATAAACTCAAAGCACTTACCGTGCTCCGCGCACCCGGCAGGGGGCGGGTTCGTGACTGATGAGGAGGTCTGATGTTGGCGTCCTCTGGACTCGTCTGAACCGGCCGGCCGGGGAACAGTCGTGGGGCTGAAGGCGGGGACACCGCGTCCATGGAGCGGGACTGTTGAGGCCTGAAAGCAGAGTGCCGTGAGAACGGCATTTGCTGGCCATATGCCCCAGAGACAAAGGAAATAGCTCTTATTGAGAATTTTGGTACCGCAGCCCCCGTTAAGGGGTGCGGCAAATGAAAAAACAAAGGATTCTCCTCCCGGCCCTCCACCGGGGGGACGGAGCGGTCTTACCACCTCCGGAGCTAACTTCTTGGACTCTGGGTGCGTTGTCTCAGGAGCACCTGGGAGCCTTCCGGGTCCTCGAGGGGGTCCGTGAGACAGGGGGCGTGCGCTTCCCGCGGTTTGCTCGACGCTGGGTTGAGAGCTGGGACCGGGTTGAGGCGGAGCAGGTGCTTGTCTTCTGGCCCCGGGAGGACGCCCTCGGCGAGCAGACTGGGCATGGGCCGTGGCGGCAGGCTTGCGGCGAGGCATGATGTGAGAGATGGCCGAACTGGGAGACAGGGGCGTTGAGGAAGCGAGTCTTGTCGGCTTCACGCATCTCGACCATGTTCAGCCACAGTTGACGTTCCTGGACCACTAGCGTGGCCATCGCCTGCCCGAGCGCTTGCGCTGTGACCTTCGTCGCTCTCAGGGCGAGGTCGGTCACTGAGCGCAGTTCCTGCAGCGTGTCGGGATCAGGACCACCCCCGTGCATGTTGCGAAGTGCCTTGGCTTGGTGGACCTGCAGGAGAGCCATGGCATGCAGGGCAGAAGCGGCGCGTCCGGTGGTGCTGTAGGCCTTCGCTGTCAGCGAGGAGGTTGCTCTACAGGTCCGGGAAGGGAGTACAGGGCGACCTCGCCAGGTGGTAGGGGTACCGGGGCATAGATGGATCGCAACCGCCCTATCCACCTGGGGAATCGCCGCGTACCCGTGGCGCGCTCCGCCGTCGAGGGTGGCGAGGGTAGACGAGCCTGTGGCGGTGTGACGAGTGGAGAGGGATGCTCTCCACGAAGACGTCAGCTCGTCATGCACTTCCGGGAAAAACGGAACCGGGGGGGGGGGGTGAGGCTGTGAGCGGCGCGCAGACCCCAGTAACCAGATGGCTGTGGGGAGGATGGAGGGTTCCAATCCAAGCCCACACTGTTGGCTGCCCGGGAAAGCATGTCGGACATCTGTGCGTCAGCCACAGCCTGGGCGTGCAAGCCCAAAGGCGGCAGCCCAGGGGAGTCCTCTGCATCCGATGCAGCGCCCTCCGATGCCACGGCGAGCTCATTGGCTTCCATTGCAAGAGGGTCGGCTGACTGGCTGTGAGGCGAGTCACCGGCACCTCGAACACGGACGGGAATCAATGAGCGTGCTGGGGTGCGGGTGGTCCGAGGGGGCGTACCCGGCGGAGCTGCACCTGCTGCCATCCCCAAATCGCCTCCATCGCCAGCTGCATCGTCCTCAATCCCGTGGGAAGAAGGAGCAACACGGGGGGCGGCTGGAGTGGTTTGCTCAGGGTTGTAAGCAAGCCGCGACCGCAACGTTGCCATGGTCATGTTCTCAAAGTGAGAACATGAACCATCCACAAACGCAGCCTCGGTGTGATCGCTACCCAGACACACGAGACAACGCCTGTGGCCGTCTGAAGCGGAGAGCACTCTACAACATCCAGGAACAACACAGGGGCGGAATAGTGAAACTAAGTGTTTAAAAACATCAATAATGATTTTAAATGGAATATTTGTACCTTTTCTGGCCGGTTTGTTTTGCACTCGGATCCACTCTTTATAAAGACGCGTCCTTTTGCGCTTTTAGTGAAATTTACTCTTTTAATAAAAGTCACTCCTTTGTGAAAAAAACTTGTGAGAGCTTTTTAATTCTGCACTGTCGATGCGCCCAGGGGCAGGAATGCACAGCCGTGCAAACAGGAGAAAGCTGCTGTTGTGCGCCGTGGAATCCAACAATTATGCAGCAGAGGGATGACAGGAACTCGGTGTGTAGTATGCAGCAGTTGCAGACACGACCATCGGCTCCGAAGAAATTTTCTGAATGACCTCCCGTATTTGCGCCGCTTAAATACCCGTATGTCCGGGGGCGGGACATGCAAATACTGGTTGCCAACTCTCATTGGCCTTTTTTCATAGTTCAGAGGTGAATATCAGCGTTCAAGAGAGACCCCTAGTGTCGCTTCTCTGACACAACGTGGAGAGAGCGACAGAAGGGGAACTGAATATCAGCTCAAACCTAAAAACATCACGAATAATCTCTTAAATTAACTTTTTTGTCTTTTAAAGAGGTTTGGAGCCATTTCATTGGAATAATTTTCCTTCAATGTATCAGGACCTTACACTAATGTCAGTCATGTCTTTTCACTAATGTCACTCATCGGCTCTCATGCACTGCAGACGAAATAAGAGTCAAAATAAATGAAGAAATCTGAATTTTAGCATAGAGCAGTGTCAACTGCATAAAAGAGCTCTCAATTGATGCAAATAAACTTTTTAGCTTAGAAAGCTTTTTGGAGCTACAATTCCATCAGAATATACTATATTTTTACTGAAATATGACATTTCAATGCATTGAAAAAAAAGGCAAAATGCATCGTTGCAGTAAGTTAGCTTCCATTATGAAGTGTAACTTTTAATTTTTATATAGAAATCTGAATGTCAGCTCAAACCTAAAAACATCACTAATAATCTCTTAAATTAACTTTTTTGTCTTTTAAAGAGGTTTGGAGCCATTTCATTGGAATCATTTTCCTTCAATGTATCAGGACCTTACACTAATGTCAGTCATGTCTTTTCACTAATGTCACTCATCTGCTCTCATGCACTGCAGAAGAAATAAGAGTCAAAATAAATGAAGATATCTGAATTTCATTATGGAGCAGTGTCAACTTTATAAAAGAGCTCTCTCAATTTCTGCAAAGATACTTTTTAGCTTAGAAAGCTTTTTGGAGCTACAATGCCATCAGAATTTACTTTATTTTTACTGAAATATGACATTTCACCAATGTCAGTAGATTGTAGCTATGCATTGAAAAAAAGTCAAAATGCATCATTGCAGTAAGTTAGCTTCCATTATTAAGTGTAACTTCATTTTTACATAGAAATCTGAATGTCAGCTCAAAACTAAAAACAACACGAATTATCTCTTAAAATAACTTCTTTGTCTTTTAAAGAGGTTTGGAGCCATTTTCATTGGAATCATTTTCCTTCAATGTATCAGGACCTTACACTAATGTCAGTCATGTCTTTTCACTAATGTCACTCATCTGCTCATATGCACTGTAGAAGAAATAATTAAGAGTCAAAATAAATGAAGATATCTGAATTTTAGCATGGAGCAGTGTCAACTGCATTAAAGAGCTCTCGATTGCTGCAAAGAAACTGTTTAGCTTAGAAAGATTTTTGGAGCTACAATAATATCAGAATTTACTTTATTTTTACTGAAATATGACATTTCACCAATGTCAGTAGATTGTAGCTATGCATTGAAAACAAGGCAAAATGCATCGTTGCAGTAATTAGCTTCCATTATGAAGTGTAACTTCATTTTTACATAGAAATCGTCTCGGGTTATGACTATAACCCTTGTTCCCTGAGAAGGGAACGAGACACTGCGTCGTTGAAAACGACTCTTTGGGAACGCTCCTTAGCGTGCGCCTCTGAAGTATGAATGAAACTATTCCAATCTTGATTGGTGTTAGCGTCATGACGTAACATGTGACGGCATAACCGATGCATAAAAGTGACGCCGCACACACACATTAGCCTATCGATGAAGCAAGCCGCTCTCAGGCCTTGAGGGGTGTGGCAGGACGACGCAGTGTCTCGTTCCTTCTCAGGGAACAAGGGTTATAGTCATAACCCGAGACGCTCCCTTCCGAGGGAACTCGCGACCGCGCCGCTGAAAACCACTCTTTGGGGAACGAATGCCCACTAGGCCACGCACCGAAAAAAGGCCTGCCCTAGGGTGAAACTGAACTCAGGCACTTAGCTAGGACGAGAGCACACGTCAGCCAGGCATACTAGGGAGGTGCAGACTATAAAACCTGATGAAAGTGTGCGGGTAGCCCAACCGGCTGCCTCACAGATCTCCTGGAGGGGTACTCCCGATAAGAGAGCCCTAGAGGACGCCATGCCTCTAGTTGAATGAGCCCTACGGCCAAAGGTGCAGGCAAATCATGCACCTTGTAGGCCGAGATAATAGCCTGAACAATCCAATTACTAATGGTTTGTTTCGAGGCAGGGAGCCCCTTCCTAGGTGACCCAAAACACACTAACAGTTGGTCCCACCTCCTCCAGGAAGAGGACCTCTCGAGGTAACGCTCAAAGCTCTGACAGGGCAGAGCAAATGGAGCCTCTCTTCTTCTGCCGACACATGAGGTGGAGGATGAAATGCCTGCAGGATCGTGAGACCGTGCCGTGTTAGACGGCACCTTAGGCACATAGCCAGGTCTCGGTGCAAAATGGCTTTAACTCCGCCAGGGGCAAACTCCAAGCAAGCTGGCGTCACTGCCAGGGCTTGAAGATCACCCACCCTCTTTATAATAATAATATAAGAGCTAAGAGAAAAGCCATCTTGAACGTCAGGTCCTTGGGCGAAGCCGACTGAAGGGGTTCGAAGGGGGCCAGGGATAACCCTTCGAGAACCACCGCCAGGTCCCAGGCAGGAACCCTGGACCTGGTTGCCGGTCTCATCCTCCATGTACCACGGAGAAAACGAATGACCAGCTGGTGCCTCCCCAGAGGCCCATCACTCAGTGGTGCATGGAATGCCGAAATGGCAGCCACGTACACCTTAAGTGTGGAAGGGGAGAGACCCATGAGAAACGATCTTGAAGAAACTCCAGAACTGAAGCCACCGGGCAGTTAACTGGATCTAATTCATGTTCTCTACACCAAGTGGAGAACACATTCCATTTGAGGCCATATAATCTACTAGTAGACGGAGCCCTAGAGCTAAGTATGGTTTCAACCACCCCCGCTGATAGACCAGCATTTAGGTATTGAACCCCCTCAGGGGCCAGACCCACAGTTTCCACAGCTCTGGATGAGGGTGGAAGACTGTGCCCCCTGCCTGAGACAACAGATCCCTCCTCAGAGGAATCTGCCATGGTGGAGCTATCAGGAGTGAAATTATGTCTGAGAACCATACTCGGGCCGGCCACATCGGGACAACCAGAAGAAGACTGATGCCCTCTTGGCGACCCTTTCCAGGACTCCCGGAGCAGAGCGATCGGGGAAATGCGTACAGGCTGAAGCCTCGGCCAAGCCTGTACCATGGCGTCCAACCCCAGTGGGGCTGGATGTGAGAGGGAGAACCAAAGTGGACAGTGGGACGTCTCTCGAGATGCAAATAGATCCACTTCCGATGGTCCAAATTTGTCCCACATCAACTTCACCACCTCTGGATGAAGTCTCCATTCCCCGGGCCTCAGCCCCTGCCTCGACAGGATGTCTGCTCCCTGATTCTGAACCCCCGGAATATATATTGCTCTGATAGACAGTATTTTCCCTTGGGACCAAAGAATTATCTGATGCGCCAGTCTGCACAGAGGGCGCGATCTGAGTCCTCCTTGTCGGTTCAGATAAGCTACCACTGATGTATTGTCCGAACGCACTAGGACATGGTAACCTTTGATGTCTGGAAGGAAGCTCCTCAAAGCCCTGAACACAGCCAACATCTCTAGACAGTTTATGTGCCAAGAATGATGATGGTCCTGCCACAGACCCCTGGCAAAGCGGCCGTCCATGACCGCGCCCCAGCCAGTGAGGGAGGCGTCTGTCGAAACGGTTTTCGGCGACATGACGCTCCCAACACTGGCCCTTGGGACAGGAACCAAGGTTTCTTCCATATTAGCAGAGAACGAAGGCACCTGCGCGTTACTCTGATTATACTGAAATGGATTCCCCTTGGGGAAAAACCCTTGGTTTTCAGCCACCACTGGAGGGGCCTCATGTGTAGAAGGCCCAAAGGTACAATGTTGGATGCCGCTGCCATGAGGCCCAGCAGTCTTTGAAATTGCTTTACAGTGATGGCCTGGCCTAGCTTTAACCCGGCCACCATCGCCATAAGGGACTCGACACGTGCAGGAGACATGCGTGCCTGCATCAGTAATCGAAGTTCCACACAACGCCCAGAAACGTTGTGCACTGGGATGGTTGTAACACACTCTTTTTGTGTTGAGTCTCAACCCCAAACTTCGAATGTGGCCAAGAACGACATCTCGATGCCGAATCGCCATTTCTCGAGACTGGGCCAGAATGAGCCAGTCGTCGATACAATTCAGTATACGGATGCCCTGAAGTCTCAGTGGAGCAAGAGCTGCATCCATACATTTGGTGAATGTGCGGGAGATAGTGCTAGGCGAACGGAAGAACCCGATATTGGTAAGCTTAGCCCCAAGCGTAACCTCAGGAACCTCCTGTGACATGGAAGGATGGATACATGAAAATAGGCGTCTTTTAGATCTATCGTGACAAACCAGTCCTCGGATCTGATCTGACTCACGATGACAGGAATAGTAAGCATTTTGAACCTGAACCTCCTCAGAGACCGGTTCAAAACTCTGAGATCTAAAATCGGCCTCAACCCTTTTTTGGAACTATAAAGTACCGGCTGTAAAAACCGGACTCCCTGTCGGAATGAGGAACACGTTCTATGGCCTCCTTCAGCAGCAGAGATTGCACTTCTTGTTCCATCACCTGAGCCTGCCCCGGAACCACTGTAGTCTGCACCACCCCAGAGAATTTGGGGGGGCGGTGCCTGAACTGCAGTCTGTACCCTGATTTTATTATATGCAGGACCCATGCAGATATGTTGGGAAGATGATTCAATGCCTCTACAAAATCTACTAAGGGAACCAGCCTCTCGAGGCTGGTCTCGGGTGTTTTTCGCGCACTGTTCTCGACCTCCTGAAGCAGGATACCGGCAGGATTTGGTCGATACAGTTCTTGTGACCACAATTGATGTGTGTTTTTTATCTTTTGACACGAACGGCACGTGTGCGTTCGCTGGAAACTGGTGTGGCCCGAAGCGTCAGAGACGGCGGGAAACCGACACCGATTTCCTGAGGGCTCCGCCGCGAGAACAACCTCGGTTGCTCTGCAGCGGGGAGGTTCTGCCACCCCGGTTAGGACCTCTTCCCCGAAGCCCTCCTAGCCTTAAGGACGTCCCTCAGGTCGGCCCCCTGGCTGGAGGGCTTCCGCTGGGAGCGTTTCCTCTGTTGCCAAGCTCCTGGAGGAGGGGCTCTAGAGGAAACGCTCTCCTTTTGCTCTGCGCGGTGCGAGGAGCTGACTGAAGGCTGGGGCTGATCTGTTTGCCCCACCCTACTTGATTTAGACTTGGATTTACGGGGAGAAACTGCTTGAACACCGCAGATTGTTTCCTCGCCTCCTGAAACCTGTCGACGACCGATGTAACGGCGTCGCCGAACAGGCCAGAGGGCGAGAGCGGGGCATCAAGCAAAAAAGCTCTGTCTTTTTCTTTTATTCCCGACAAATTTAGCCACAGATGCCTCTCCGTGGTCACCATAGCTGCCATAGAGCGGCCAATAGCGCGGGCCGTCTCTTTAGTGGCCCGGAGAGACAGATCTGCGGCTCTGCGCAACTCTGCGATATCTTCGGGAGTTGGCCCCTCCCCCTCGTCTAAATCTTTCAGGAGATCGGCCTGACCTGTACGCCTGCAAAATCGCCATTGAGTGCAGGCATGAACCAGCCCGACCTGCCGCCATGTAAGCCCTGCTTATTAATGCATATGTATCTCTGCAGGGCTTACTAGGCAGCGCCGGGGTTTTAAGGGAAGATACCGACTCAGGAGAGAGGTAACCAGCTAAAGCCTCCTCCACACCAGGCATCTTCCCATAGCCCATATCCCGTGCCCCTAAAACATAGCTGTAATCGACCACACTGGGGGTGGAGACACGGGACGAATGTGGTTTATCCCACGATCTCGAGATCTCTTTGTGGAGATCGGGAAAAATGGCAAACCCGGCGCTGGGGTTGTGGCGTGTGCTGCAGGAAACGCTCGTCTAATTTGCTTCCGACGTGCGTTCCCTGCTCATTTTGTGGCCAGCTAATGTTAAGTCTGGCCACAGCACGCGTCACAACCTGAACCAGCTCCTCATAAGCCTGGCCGAAACCCGGCGTGCTTGGCTCACGGTCGTCCACATCAATGCTGAGCATTTCCACTTCCTCGGAAGCAGAGAGCTCGAGCATTGGGACCTGATCGTGGGCAGAAGAAGCCGCGACGTGGGCTTCTGCACCACTACAGTAGGCTCGGGATCCTCAAACGAAGAATGAGAAAGTGCCGGAGCAGTCTCATTCTCATCTGCAAGATCCCGCTGCGAACCCCACGATCTCAATCGCCGCGCTGCCTCAACAGACGCGGGACCAGAACCGTGGGGAACGCGAGCCTGACCGTGCGCATCAAAGCACGCCAACTGGGAGTGCAGCACTCTCAGGGGTAGTGCTTCACAGCTTTCACAGGCAGATCCCTCGAGAGCTGCCTGTGCGTGCTGCGCTCCCAAACAGTTCACATACAAATCGTGCATGTCCCTACCCGTAATAAAACGAGGGCAGGGGTGCAAGCACTTCTTGAACTGTTCGGTGGCCATAATTCTTTTAAATAGGACAAACAACACCAAATAAGACAAACAATATACATAGAGCGCTTGCTGAAGAGCGAAAAGCTAATGTGTGTGTGTGTGTGTGTGTGTGTGTGTGTATGCCGGCGTCACTTTTATGCATCCGGTTATGCCGTCACATGTTACGTCATGACGCAACACCAATCAAGATTGGAATAGTTTCATTCATACTTCAGAGGTGCACGCTAAGGAGCGTTCCCCAAAGAGTCGTTTTCAACGACGCAGTGCGAGTTCCCTCGGAAGGGAACTGAATGTCAGCTCAAAACTAAAAACAACACGAATTATCTCTTAAAATAACTTCTTTGTCTTTTAAAGAGGTTTGGAGCCATTTTCATTGGAATAATTTTCCTTCAATGTATCAGGACCTTACACTAATGTCAGTCATGTCTTTTCACTAATGTCACTCATCTGCTCTCATGCACTGTGGAAGAAATAATTAAGAGTCAAAATAAATGAAGATATCTGAATTTCATTATGGAGCAGTGTCAACTGCATTAAAGAGCTCTCGATTGCTGCAAAGAAACTTTTTAGCTTAGAAAACTTTTTGGAGCTACAGTTCCATCAGAATTTACTTTATTTTTACTGAAATATGATATTTCACCAATGTCAGTAGATTGTAGCTATGCGTTGAAAACAAGTCAAAATGCATCTTTAAAAGACAAAGAAGTTATTTTAAGAGATAATTCGTGTTGTTTTTAGTTTTGAGCTGACATTCAGATTTCTATATAAAAATGAAAAGTTACACTTCATAATGGAAGCTAACTTACTGCAACGATGCATTTTCCTTTTTTTCAATGCATTGAAATGTCATATTTCAGTAAAAATAAAGAGTGTCTTTTCACTAATGTCACTCATCTGCTCATATGCACTGTAGAAGAAATAATTAAGAGTCAAAATAAATGAAGATATCTGAATTTTAGCATGTAAGTTAGCTTCCATTATGAAGTGTAACTTCACTTTTACATAGAAATCTGAATGTCAGCTCAAACCTAAAAACATCACGAATAATCTCTTAAATGAACTTTTTTGTCTTTTAAAGAGGTTTGGAGCCATTTTCATTGGAATAATTTTCCTTCAATGTATCAGGACCTTACACTAATGTCTGTCATGTCTTTTCACTAATGTCACTCATCTGCTCTCATGCACTGCAGAAGAAATAAGAGTCAATATAAATGAAGATATCCGAATTTCATTATGGAGCAGTGTCAACTGCATTAAAGAGCTCTCGATTGCTGCAAAGAAACTTTTTAGCTTAGAAAGCTTTTTGGAGCTACAATTTCATCAAAATTTACTTTATTTTTACCTAAATATGACATTTCAATGCATTGAAAAAAAGGGAAATGCATCGTTGCAGTAAGTTAGCTTCCATTATGAAGTGTAACTTTTCATTTTTATATAGAAATCTGAATGTCAGCTCAAAACTAAAAACAACACGAATAATCTCTTAAATTAACTTTTTTGTCTTTTAAAGAGGTTTGGAGCCATTTTCATTGGAATCATTTTCCTTCAATGTCTTAGGACCTTACACTAATGTCAGTCATGTCTTTTCACTAATGTCACTCATCTGCTCTCATGCACTGCAGAAGAAATAAGAGTCAAAATAAATGAAAATATCTGAATTTCATTATGGAGCAGTGTC
>NC_068304.1:52508-152030 GCF_025860055.1 Xyrauchen texanus
AAGGAATTCAAAAACATGTCTTTGTCTGAATCCTAAACTAAACATTTTCAATGTACAGGAAAATCCATACCGACCTTATGGATCCTTGAGGCTTTTTTGTTCCCAATGAGAAATGAGGCATGTACACCAAGTTTCAGAAGAATTGGACAAATGGCGTGGAAATGGTATCACTTTGAAAATATTTTTTTGGGGCGTGGCCTGTAGCACCACCTATGGTCGAATGTGGGCCATTCTTGGTTTGTGGGTTCCTGTTGGCCTGTAGTATCAATGTACAAAATTAGAAAATATTTGACCAGAAAATGGGAATTTTGGAGTGGCCTGTAGGCTCCCTAGGGGCTTAATGTGGGCCATTCTTGGTTTGTGGGTTCCTTTTGGCCTGTAGAATCAATGTACCAAATTAGAAAATGTTTGACCAGAAAATGGGACTTTTGGGAATTACCTGTAGCTTCCTAATGGCTTAATGTTGGCCATTCTTGGTTTGTGGGTTCCTGTTGGCCTGTAGTACCATTGTACCAAATTAGAACATTTTAGACCAGAAAATGGGAATTTCGGCATGGCCTGTAGCTACTCTAGGGGTGAATGTTGGCCATTCTTGGTTTGTGGGTTCCTGTTGGCCTGTAGTATCAATGTACCAAATTAGAACATTTTTGACCAGAAAACGGGAATTTTGGCGTGGCCTTTAGCTTCCTAGTGGCTTAATGTCGGCCATTCTTGGTTTGTGGGTTCCTGTTGGCCTGTAGTACCATTGTACCAAATTAGAACATTTTAGACCAGAAAATGGGAATTTCGGCATGGCCTGTAGCTCTCTAGGGCTTAATGTTGGCCATTCTTTATGCAGTACTTCAGAGTGATGTCATCTTGAAGCATGTTAGGTTTGAAAACCATCAGTCAAAATTACATTTGATTTATTGACACGTATATATTGTTAAAATTTGGACATTTACATAAACACGCTCTTTCAGCCATTTTGTATCGTGATTCATTTTTCCTAAGTAACGCTTTCAAAGACTTCAATTCTACACATGTGTACCAAATTTCAAGTCAATTGAGCTACGGTTCAGGAGAAGAAGAGTTTTGTAGGTTTTCGCAAATTTTCAACGCACGGAAAATCCATCATGGCGGAAGTTATGGGTTCTTGAGGCTTTTTGTTCCCCATGAGAAATGAGGCATGTACACCAAGTTTCAGGAGATTTGGACAAATGGCGTGGAAATGGTATCACTTTGAAAATATTTTTTTGGGCGTGGCCTGTAGCGCCACCTATGGGCGAATGTTGACCATTCTTGGTTTGGGGGTACCCGCTGGCATGGACTATCAATGTGCCAATTTAGAAAACTTTTGACCAGTGACTTTTTGAGCTATTTGGGCTCAAGGAGAAGAATAATAATAATAATAAATATAGCTGCAAGCAGCAATGCGGATTCCTCCTCAAAATGGCAAATCATTTAAAATTGATCAGTAGATGGTTGGGGATAAACCCTCCCAATTAAGGAATTCAAAAAACATGTCTTTGTCTGAATCCTAAACTAAACATTTTCAATGTACAGGAAAATCCATACCGACCTTATGGATCCTTGAGGCTTTTTTGTTCCCAATGAGAAATGAGGCATGTACACCAAGTTTCAGAAGAATTGGACAAATGGCGTGGAAATGGTATCACTTTGAAAATATTTTTTGGGGCGTGGCCTGTAGCACCACCTATGGTCAAATGTGGGCCATTCTTGGTTTGTGGGTTCCTGTTGGCCTGTAGTATCAATGTACAAAATTAGAAAATATTTGACCAGAAAATGGGAATTTTGGAGTGGCCTGTAGCGCTCCTAGGGGCTGAATGTGGGCCATTCTTGGTTTGTGGGTTCCTGTTGGCCTGTAGAATCAATGTACCAAATTAGAAAATGTTTGACCAGAAAATGGGAATTTTGGAATGGCCTGTAGTGCTCCCTAGTGGCTAATGTTGGCCATTCTTGGTTTGTGGGTTCCTGTTGGCCTGTAGTATCAATGTACCAAATTAGAACATTTTTGACCAGAAAATGGGAATTTCGGCATGGCCTGTAGCCCTCTAAGGGTGAATGTTGGCCATTCTTGGTTTGTGGGTTCCTGTTGGCATGTAGTATCAATGTACCAAATTAGAACATTTTTGACCAGAAACGGATTTGGTGGCCTTAGCTCCTAGTGGCTAATGTCGGCCATTCTTGGTTTGTGGGTTCCTGTTGGCCTGTAGTACCATTATACCAAATTAGAACATTTTAGACCAGAAAATGGGAATTTCGCATGGCCTGTAGCCTAGGCTAATGTTGCCATTCTTCAGTACTTCAGAGTGATGTCATCTTGAAGCATGTTAGGTTTGAAAACCATCAGTCAAAATTACATTTGATTTATTGACACGTATATATTGTTAAAATTTGGACATTTACATAAACACGCCTTTCAGCCATTTTGTATCGTATTCATTTTTCCTAAGTAACGCTTTCAAAGACTGTCCATTCTACACATGTGTACCAAATTTCAAGTCAATTGAGCTACGGTTCAGGAGAAGAAGAGTTTTGTAGGTTTTCGAAATTTTCAACGTACGGAAAATCCATCATGGCGGAAGTTATGGGTTCTTGAGGCTTTTTGTTCCCCATGAGAAATGAGGCATGTACACCAAGTTTCAGGAGATTTGGACAAATGGCATGGAAATGGTATCACTTTGAAAATATTTTTTTGGGCGTGGCCTGTAGGCCACCTATGGGCTGAATGTTGACCATTCTTGGTTTGGGGGTACCTGCTGGCATGGACTATCAATGTGCCAATTTAGAAAACTTTTGACCAGTGACTTTTGAGCTATTTGGGCTCAAGGAGAATAATAATAATAATAATAATAATAAATATAGCTGCAAGCAGCAATGCGGATTCCTCCTCAAAATGGCAAATCATTTAAAATTGATCAGTAGAGGGTTGGGGTTAAACCCTCTCAATGGATGAATCCAAAACCACGTATTTCTGTCTGAATCCTAAACTAAACATTTTCAGTGTACAGAAAAATCCATCAATACAGACCTTATGGATCCTTGAGGCTTTTTTGTTCCCAATGAGAAATGAGGCATGTACACCAAGTTTCAGAAGAATTCGTTAAATGGCGTGGAAATGGTATCACTTTGAAAATATTTTTTGGGATGTGGCCTGTAGCGCCACCTATGGGCAAATGTGGGCCATTCTTGGTTTGTGGGTTCCTGTTGGCCTGTAGTATCAATGTACAAAATTAGAAAATATTTGACCAGAAAATGGGAATTTTGGAGTGGCCTGTAGTGCTCCCTAGGGGCTGAATGTGGGCCATTCTTGGTTTGTGGGTTCCTGTCGGCCTATAGAATCAATGTACCAAATTAGAAAATGTTTGACCAGAAAATGGGAATTTTGGCGTGGCCTTTAGCTCCCTAAGGGCTTAATGTGGGCCATACTTGGTTTGTGGGTTCCTGTTGGCCTGTAGTATCAATGTACCAAATTAGAACATTTTTGACCAGAAAATGGGAATTTCTGCATGGCCTGTAGCTCCTAAGGGCTAATGTTGGCCATTCTTTACGCAGTATTTCAGAGTGATGTCATCTTGAAGCATGTTAGGTTTGAAAACCATCAGTCAAAATTACATTTGATTTATTGACACGTATATATTGTTAAAATTTGGACATTTACATAAACACGCCCCTTTCAGCCATTTTGTATCGTATTCATTTTTCCTAAGTAACGTTTTCAAGGATGTCCATTCTACACATGTGTACCAAATTTCAAGTCAATTGGAGCTACGGTTCAGGAGAAGAAGAGTTTTGTAGGTTTTCGCAAATTTTCAACGTACGGGAAAATCCATCATGGCGGAAGTTATGGGTTCTTGAGGCTTTTTGTTCCCCATGAGGAATGAGGCATGTACACCAAATTTCAGAAGATTTGGACAAATGGCGTGGAAATTGTATCACTTTGAATTTTGTTTTTTGGGCGTGGCCTGTAGCGCCACCTATGGGCGAATGTGGGCCATTCTTGGTTTGGGGGTACCCGTTGGCATGGAGTATCAATGTGCCAATTTAGAAAATTTTTGACCAGTGACTTTTGAGCTATTGGGGCTCAAGGAGAAGTAATAATAATAATAATAATAAATATAGCTGCAAGCAGCAATGCGGATTCCTCCTCAAAATGGCAAATCATTTCAAATTGATCAGTAGAGGGTTGGGGTTAAACCCTCTCAATGGATGAATCCAAAAACATGTATTTCTGTCTGAATCCTAAACGAAACATTTTCAGTCTACAGGAAAATCCATCATACCTTATGGATCCTTGAGGCGTTTTTGTTCCCAATGAGAAATGAGGCATGTACACCAAGATTCAAAAGAATTGGTTAAATGGCGTGGAAATGGTATCACTTTGAAAATATTTTTTGGGGCGTGGCCTGTAGCACTCCTATGGGCAAATGTGGGTCATTCTTGGTTTGTGGGTTCCTGTTGGCCTGTAGTATCAATGTACATAATTAGAAAATATTTGACCAGAAAATGGGACTTTTGGGAATTACCTGTAGCTCCCTAGGGGTGAATGTTGGCCATTCTTGGTTTGAGGGTTCCTGTTGACCTGTAGTATCAATGTACCAAATTAGAACATTTTTGACCATAAAATGGGAATTTCAAGTGGCCTCTAGTGCTCCCTAGGGCTTAATGTTGGCCATTCTTTGTTTGTGGGTTCCTGTTGGCCAGTAGTATCAATGTACCATATTAGAAAATTTTTGACCAGAAAACGAAATTTTGGGAGTGGCCTGTAGCTCCCTAATGGCTTAATGTGGGCCATACTTGGTTTGTGGGTTCCTGTTGGCCTGTAGTATCAATGTACCAAATTATAACTTTTTGACCAGAAAATGGGAATTTCGGCTTGGCCTCTAGCACCACCTAGTGGTGAATGTCGGTCATTCTTGGTTTGTGGATTCCTTTTGGCCTGTACTATTAATGTACCAAATTAGAACATTTTTGACCAGAAAATGGGAATTTCGGCATGGCCTGTAGTGCTCCCTAGGGGCTTAATGTTGGCCATTCTTGGTTTGAGGGTTCCTGTTGACCTGCAGTATCAATGTACCAAATTAGAACGCTTTTGACCAGAAAACGAAATTTTGGAGTAGCCTGTAGCGCCTCTAAGGGCTTAATGTGGGCCACACTTGGTATGTGGGTTCCTGTTGGCCTGTAGTATCAAAGTACCAAATTAGAAAATTTTTGACCAGAAAATGGGAATTTTGGCTTGTCCTGTAGTGCTCCCTAGTGGCTTAATGTCGGTCATTCTTGGTTTGTGGATTCCTGTTGGCCTGTACTATTCTTGTACCGAATTAGAACATTTTTGACCAGAAAATGGGAATTTTGGCTTGTCCTGTAGTGCCCCTAGTGGCGTATGTCGGTCATTCTTGGTTTGTGGATTCCTGTTGGCCTGTACTATTAATTTACCAAATTAGAACATTTTTGACCAGAAAATGGGAATTTTGGCATGGCCATTCTTTGCACAGTACTTCAGAGTGATGTCATCTTTAAGCATGTTAGGTTTGAAAACCATCAGTCAAAATTACATTTGATTTATTGACACGTATATATTGTTAAAATTTGGACATTTACATAAACACGCCCTTTCAGCCATTTTGTATCGTGATTCATTTTTCCTAAGTAACGCTTTCAAGGATGTCCATTCTACACATGTGTACCAAATTTCAAGTCAATTGGAGCTACGGTTCAGGAGAAGAAGAGTTTTGTAGGTTTTCGCAAATTTTCAACGTACGGGAAAATCCATCATGGCGGAAGTTATGGGTTCTTGAGGCTTTTTGTTCCCCATGAGGAATGAGGCATGTACACCAAATTTCAGAAGATTTGGACAAATGGCGTGGAAATTGTATCACTTTGAATTTTGTTTTTTGGGCGTGGCCTGTAGCGCCACCTATGGGCTGAATGTGGGCCATTCTTGGTTTGGGGGTACCCGTTGGCATGGAGTATCAATGTGCCAATTTAGAAAATTTTTGACCAGTGACTTTTGAGCTATTGGGGCTCAAGGAGAAGAATAATAATAATAATAATAATAATAATAATAATAATAAATATAGCTGCAAGCAGCAATGCGGATTCCTCCTCAAAATGGCAAATCATTTCAAATTGATCAGTAGAGGGTTGGGGTTAAACCCTCTCAATGGATGAATCCAAAAACATGTATTTCTGTCTGAATCCTAAACTAAACATTTTCAGTCTACAGGAAAATCCATCATACCTTATGGATCCTTGAGGCGTTTTTGTTCCCAATGAGAAATGAGGCATGTACACCAAGATTCAAAAGAATTGGTTAAATGGCGTGGAAATGGTATCACTTTGAAAATATTTTTTGGGGCGTGGCCTGTAGCGCCTCCTATGGGCAAATGTGGGTCATTCTTGGTTTGTGGGTTCCTGTTGGCCTGTAGTATCAATGTACATAATTAGAAAATATTTGACCAGAAAATGGGACTTTTGGGAATTACCTGTAGCTCCCTAGGGGTGAATGTTGGCCATTCTTGGTTTGAGGGTTCCTGTTGACCTGTAGTATCAATGTACCAAATTAGAACATTTTTGACCATAAAATGGGAATTTCAAGGTGGCCTCTAGTGCTCCCTAGGGGCTGAATGTTGGCCATTCTTTGTTTGTGGGTTCCTGTTGGCCAGTAGTATCAATGTACCATATTAGAAAATTTTTGACCAGAAAACGAAATTTTGGGAGTGGCCTGTAGCGTCCCTAATGGCTGAATGTGGGCCATACTTGGTTTGTGGGTTCCTGTTGGCCTGTAGTATCAATGTACCAAATTATAACTTTTTGACCAGAAAATGGGAATTTCGGCTTGGCCTCTAGCCCACCTAGTGGTGAATGTCGGTCATTCTTGGTTTGTGGATTCCTTTTGGCCTGTACTATTAATGTACCAAATTAGAACATTTTTGACCAGAAAATGGGAATTTCGGCATGGCCTGTAGTGCTCCCTAGGGGCTTAATGTTGGCCATTCTTGGTTTGAGGGTTCCTGTTGACCTGCAGTATCAATGTACCAAATTAGAACGCTTTTGACCAGAAAACGAAATTTTGGAGTAGCCTGTAGCTCCCTAAGGGCTTAATGTGGGCCACACTTGGTATGTGGGTTCCTGTTGGCCTGTAGTATCAAAGTACCAAATTAGAAAATTTTTGACCAGAAAATGGGAATTTTGGCTTGTCCTGTAGTGCCCCCTAGTGGCTAATGTCGGTCATTCTTGGTTTGTGGATTCCTGTTGGCCTGTACTATTCTTGTATCGAATTAGAACATTTTTGACCAGAAAATGGGAATTTTGGCTTGTCCTGTAGTGCCCCTAGTGGCGTATGTCGGTCATTCTTGGTTTGTGGATTCCTGTTGGCCTGTACTATTAATTTACCAAATTAGAACATTTTTGACCAGAAAATGGGAATTTTGGCATGGCCATTCTTTGCACAGTACTTCAGAGTGATGTCATCTTTAAGCATGTTAGGTTTGAAAAACCATCAGTCAAAATTACATTTGATTTATTGACACGTATATATTGTTAAAATTTGGACATTTACATAAACACGCCCCTTTCAGCCATTTTGTATCGTATTCATTTTTCCTAAGTAACGTTTTCAAGGATGTCCATTCTACACATGTGTACCAAATTTCAAGTCAATTGGAGCTACGGTTCAGGAGAAGAAGAGTTTTGTAGGTTTTCGCAAATTTTCAACGTACGGGAAAATCCATCATGGCGGAAGTTATGGGTTCTTGAGGCTTTTTTGTTCCCCATGAGGAATGAGGCATGTACACCAAATTTCAGAAGATTTGGACAAATGGCGTGGAAATTGTATCACTTTGAATTTTGTTTTTTGGGCGTGGCCTGTAGCGCCACCTATGGGCGAATGTGGGCCATTCTTGGTTTGGGGGTACCGTTGGCATGGAGTATCAATGTGCCAATTTAGAAAATTTTTGACCAGTGACTTTTTGAGCTATTGGGGCTCAAGGAGAAGAAGAATAATAATAATAATAATAAATATAGCTGCAAGCAGCAATGCGGATTCCTCCTCAAAATGGCAAATCATTTCAAATTGATCAGTAGAGGGTTGGGGTTAAACCCTCTCAATGGATGAATCCAAAAACATGTATTTCTGTCTGAATCCTAAACGAAACATTTTCAGTCTACAGGAAAATCCATCATACCTTATGGATCCTTGAGGCGTTTTTGTTCCCAATGAGAAATGAGGCATGTACACCAAGATTCAAAAGAATTGGTTAAATGGCGTGGAAATGGTATCACTTTGAAAATATTTTTTGGGGCGTGGCCTGTAGCGCCTCCTATGGGCAAATGTGGGTCATTCTTGGTTTGTGGGTTCCTGTTGGCCTGTAGTATCAATGTACATAATTAGAAAATATTTGACCAGAAAATGGGACTTTTGGGAATTACCTGTAGCGCCCCTAGGGGTGAATGTTGGCCATTCTTGGTTTGAGGGTTCCTGTTGACCTGTAGTATCAATGTACCAAATTAGAACATTTTTGACCATAAAATGGGAATTTCAAGTGGCCTCTAGTGCCCCCTAGGGGCTTAATGTTGGCCATTCTTTGTTTGTGGGTTCCTGTTGGCCAGTAGTATCAATGTACCATATTAGAAAATTTTTGACCAGAAAACGAAATTTTGGGAGTGGCCTGTAGCTCCCTAATGGCTGAATGTGGGCCATACTTGGTTTGTGGGTTCCTGTTGGCCTGTAGTATCAATGTACCAAATTATAACTTTTTTGACCAGAAAATGGGAATTTCGGCTTGGCCTCTAGCGCCACCTAGTGGTGAATGTCGGTCATTCTTGGTTTGTGGATTCCTTTTGGCCTGTACTATTAATGTACCAAATTAGAACATTTTTGACCAGAAAATGGGAATTTCGGCATGGCCTGTAGTGCCCTCTAGGGGCTTAATGTTGGCCATTCTTGGTTTGAGGGTTCCTGTTGACCTGCAGTATCAATGTACCAAATTAGAACGCTTTTGACCAGAAAACGAAATTTTGGAGTAGCCTGTAGCTCCCTAAGGGCTTAATGTGGGCCACACTTGGTATGTGGGTTCCTGTTGGCCTGTAGTATCAAAGTACCAAATTAGAAAATTTTTGACCAGAAAATGGGAATTTTGGCTTGTCCTGTAGTGCCCCCTAGTGGCTGAATGTCGGTCATTCTTGGTTTGTGGATTCCTGTTGGCCTGTACTATTCTTGTAATCGAATTAGAACATTTTTGACCAGAAAATGGGAATTTTGGCTTGTCCTGTAGTGCCCCCTAGTGGCTGTATGTCGGTCATTCTTGGTTTGTGGATTCCTGTTGGCCTGTACTATTAATTTACCAAATTAGAACATTTTTGACCAGAAAATGGGAATTTTGGCATGGCCATTCTTTGCACAGTACTTCAGAGTGATGTCATCTTTAAGCATGTTAGGTTTGAAAAACCATCAGTCAAAATTACATTTGATTTATTGACACGTATATATTGTTAAAATTTGGACATTTACATAAACACGCCCCTTTCAGCCATTTTGTATCGTATTCATTTTTCCTAAGTAACGTTTTCAAGGATGTCCATTCTACACATGTGTACCAAATTTCAAGTCAATTGGAGCTACGGTTCAGGAGAAGAAGAGTTTTGTAGGTTTTCGCAAATTTTCAACGTACGGGAAAATCCATCATGGCGGAAGTTATGGGTTCTTGAGGCTTTTTGTTCCCCATGAGGAATGAGGCATGTACACCAAATTTCAGAAGATTTGGACAAATGGCATGGAAATTGTATCACTTTGAATTTTGTTTTTTGGGCGTGGCCTGTAGCGCCACCTATGGGCTGAATGTGGGCCATTCTTGGTTTGGGGGTACCGTTGGCATGGAGTATCAATGTGCCAATTTAGAAAATTTTTGACCAGTGACTTTTTGAGCTATTGGGGCTCAAGGAGAAGAAGAATAATAATAATAATAATAATAATAATAATAATAATAATAATAATAAAACCATCAATACAATAGATTCCTCCTACGGAGGAATCTAATAATAATAAATATAGCTGCAAGCAGCAATGCGGATTCCTCCTCAAAATGGCAAATCATTTCAAATTGATCAGTAGAGGGTTGGGGTTAAACCCTCTCAATGGATGAATCCAAAAACATGTATTTCTGTCTGAATCCTAAACGAAACATTTTCAGTCTACAGGAAAATCCATCATACCTTATGGATCCTTGAGGCGTTTTTGTTCCCAATGAGAAATGAGGCATGTACACCAAGATTCAAAAGAATTGGTTAAATGGCGTGGAAATGGTATCACTTTGAAAATATTTTTTGGGGCGTGGCCTGTAGCGCCTCCTATGGGCAAATGTGGGTCATTCTTGGTTTGTGGGTTCCTGTTGGCCTGTAGTATCAATGTACATAATTAGAAAATATTTGACCAGAAAATGGGACTTTTGGGAATTACCTGTAGGCTCCCTAGGGGTGAATGTTGGCCATTCTTGGTTTGAGGGTTCCTGTTGACCTGTAGTATCAATGTACCAAATTAGAACATTTTTGACCATAAAATGGGAATTTCAAGCGTGGCCTCTAGTGCCCCCTAGGGCTGAATGTTGGCCATTCTTTGTTTGTGGGTTCCTGTTGGCCAGTAGTATCAATGTACCATATTAGAAAATTTTTGACCAGAAAACGAAATTTTGGGAGTGGCCTGTAGCTCCCTAATGGCTGAATGTGGGCCATACTTGGTTTGTGGGTTCCTGTTGGCCTGTAGTATCAATGTACCAAATTATAACTTTTTGACCAGAAAATGGGAATTTCGGCTTGGCCTCTAGCGCCACCTAGTGGTGAATGTCGGTCATTCTTGGTTTGTGGATTCCTGTTGGCCTGTACTATTAATGTACCAAATTAGAACATTTTTGACCAGAAAATGGGAATTTCGGCATGGCCTGTAGTGCTCCCTAGGGGCTGAATGTTGGCCATTCTTGGTTTGAGGGTTCCTGTTGACCTGCAGTATCAATGTACCAAATTAGAACGTTTTGACCAGAAAACGAATTTTGGAGTAGCCTGTAGCTCCTAAGGGCTAATGTGGGCCACACTTGGTATGTGGGTTCCTGTTGGCCTGTAGTATCAAAGTACCAAATTAGAAAATTTTTGACCAGAAAATGGGAATTTTGGCTTGTCCTGTAGTGCCCCCTAGTGGCGAATGTCGGTCATTCTTGGTTTGTGGATTCCTGTTGGCCTGTACTATTCTTGTACCGAATTAGAACATTTTTGACCAGAAAATGGGAATTTTGGCTTGTCCTGTAGTGCCCCTAGTGGCGTATGTCGGTCATTCTTGGTTTGTGGATTCCTGTTGGCCTGTACTATTAATTTACCAAATTAGAACATTTTTGACCAGAAAATGGGAATTTTGGCATGGCCATTCTTTGCACAGTACTTCAGAGTGATGTCATCTTTAAGCATGTTAGGTTTGAAAAACCATCAGTCAAAATTACATTTGATTTATTGACACGTATATATTGTTAAAATTTGGACATTTACATAAACACGCCCCTTTCAGCCATTTTGTATCGTATTCATTTTTCCTAAGTAACGTTTTCAAGGATGTCCATTCTACACATGTGTACCAAATTTCAAGTCAATTGGAGCTACGGTTCAGGAGAAGAAGAGTTTTGTAGGTTTTTGCAAATTTTCAACGTACGGGAAAATCCATCATGGCGGAAGTTATGGGTTCTTGAGGCTTTTTGTTCCCCATGAGGAATGAGGCATGTACACCAAATTTCAGAAGATTTGGACAAATGGCGTGGAAATTGTATCACTTTGAATTTTGTTTTTTTGGGCGTGGCCTGTAGCGCCACCTATGGGCGAATGTGGGCCATTCTTGGTTTGGGGGTACCCGTTGGCATGGAGTATCAATGTGCCAATTTAGAAAATTTTTGACCAGTGACTTTTTGAGCTATTGGGGCTCAAGGAGAAGAATAATAATAATAATAATAATAATAATAATAATAATAATAATAATAATAATAATAAAACCATCAATTACAATAGATTCCCTCCTACGGAGGAATCTAATAATAAAACCATCAATTACAATAGATTCCCTCCTACGGAGGAATCTAATAATAATAATAATAATAATAATAATAAAACCATCAATTACAATAGATTCCCTCCTACGGAGGAATCTAATAATAATAATAATAATAATAATAATAATAAAACCATCAATTACAATAGATTCCCTCCTACGGAGGAATCTAATAATAATAATAATAATAATAATAATAATAATAATAATAATAATAATAAAACCATCAATTACAATAGATTCCCTCCTACGGAGGAATCTAATAATAATAATAATAATAATAATAATAATAATAAAACCGACAAATACAATAGATTCCCTCCTTACGGAGGAATCTAATAATAATAATAATAAAACCGACAAATACAATAGATTCCCTCCTTACGGAGGAATCTAATAATAATAATAATAATAATAATAATAATAATAATAATAATAATAAAACTCAGTCAAATATCAATAGATTCCCTCCTTACGGAGGAATCTAATAATAATAATAATAATAATAATAATAATAAAACCATCAATTACAATAGATTCCCTCCTACGGAGGAATCTAATAATAATAATAAAACCATCAAATACAATAGATTCCCTCCTTACGGAGGAATCTAATAAAACCATCAATTACAATAGATTCCCTCCTACGGAGGAATCTAATAATAAAACCGACAAATACAATAGATTCCCTCCTTACGGAGGAATCTAATAATAATAATAAAACCATCAATTACAATAGATTCCCTCCTACGGAGGAATCTAATTAAACCATCAAATACAATAGATTCCCTCCTTACGGAGGAATCTAATAATAATAATAAAACCATCAATTACAATAGATTCCCTCCTACGGAGGAATCTAATAATAATAATAATAATAATAATAATAATAATAATAATAATAATAATAATAATAAAACCATCAATTACAATAGATTCCCTCCTACGGAGGAATCTAATAATAATAATAATAATAATAATAATAATAATAAAACCATCAATTACAATAGATTCCCTCCTACGGAGGAATCTAATAATAAAACCGACAAATACAATAGATTCCCTCCTTACGGAGGAATCTAATAAAACCATCAAATACAATAGATTCCCTCCTTACGGAGGAATCTAATAATAATAAAACCATCAATTACAATAGATTCCCTCCTACGGAGGAATCTAATAATAATAAAACCGACAAATACAATAGATTCCCTCCTTACGGAGGAATCTAATAATAATAAAACCGACAAATACAATAGATTCCCTCCTTACGGAGGAATCTAATAAAACCATCAAATACAATAGATTCCCTCCTTACGGAGGAATCTAATAATAAAACCATCAATTACAATAGATTCCCTCCTACGGAGGAATCTAATAATAATAATAAAACCATCAATTACAATAGATTCCCTCCTACGGAGGAATCTAATAATAATAATAATAATAATAATAATAAAACCATCAATTACAATAGATTCCCTCCTACGGAGGAATCTAATAATAATAATAAAACCATCAATTACAATAGATTCCCTCCTACGGAGGAATCTAATAATAATAATAATAATAATAATAATAATAAAACCATCAATTACAATAGATTCCCTCCTACGGAGGAATCTAATAATAATAATAAAACCATCAATTACAATAGATTCCCTCCTACGGAGGAATCTAATAATAATAATAATAATAATAATAAAATCATCAAATACAATAGATTCCCTCCTTACGGAGGAATCTAATAATAAAACCGTCAAATACAATAGATTCCCTCCTTACGGAGGAATCTAATAATAATAATAATAAAACCGACAAATACAATAGATTCCCTCCTTACGGAGGAATCTAATAAATATAGCTGCAAGCAGCAATGCGGATTCCTCCTCAAAATGGCAAATCATTTAAAACTGATCAGTAGAGGGTTGTGGTTAAACCCTCTCAATGGATGAATCCAAAAAACACGTATTTCTGTCTGAATCCTAAACTAAACATTTTCAGTGTACAGGAAAATTCATCATACCGGACATTATGGATCCTTGAGGCTTTTTTGTTTCCAATGAGAAATGAGGAATGTACATTAAGTTTCAGACGAATTTGACAAATTGGGTGAAAATGCCATCAGTTTGAAAATTGGACATTTGGGCGTGGTCTGTAGCGCCCCCTAAGGGTGAATGTGGGCCATTCTTGATTTGTGGGTTCCTGTTGGCCTGTAGTATCAAAGTAGCAATTTAGAACATTTTTGAACAGAAAATGAGACTTTTGGGCATGGTCTGTAGCGCCCCCTAAAGGGCGAATGTGGGCCATTCTTGGTTTGTGGGTTCCTGTTGGCCTGTAGTATCATTGTACCAAATTACAAAATTTTTGACCGGAAAATGAGAATTTTTGCATTTCCTGTAGCGCCCCCTATTGGCGAATGTGTTCCATTCTTGGTTTGTGTGTTCCTGTTGGCCTGTACTATCAATGTACCAAATTAGAAAATTTTTGACCAGAAAATGGGAATTTTGACGTGGCCTGTAGCGCCCCCTAGGGGCGAATGTTGGCCATTCTTGGTTTGTGGGTTCCTGTTGGCCTGTAGTATCAATGTACCAAATTAGCATTCATTTTATGCATTGTAAAAATAAGTGAATGTTAAAGAGATATTTGATCATTTCCTCACCCTCATGCAGTCCCAGATGTGTACGACTTTCTTCTGCAGAAAATGAATGAAGATGTTTAGAAGAATATCTCAGCTCTGTTGGTCCTTTCAATGTAAGTAAATGAGAAGTGGTGAGAAACAGATCAATAATTAAGTCATTTTTTTTTACTATAAATCTCTACTTTCACTTTCACAAGCGCTCTTCTCTCTTAAGAGTTCTTTTTCTGTTTTTTTTTTTTTTTTTTTTGTGATTTACATAAGCATATCACCCCTCCTGAGCAGGGTGGACAATTTATAGTAAAAAAATAAAAATACTCTATATACTACATATATTGATCTTTTTCACACCTACACCTATAATATCCCTTCTGAAAGTATGGACTAAACCACTGGAGTGTTATGGGTTACTTTTTATGTTGCATTTATGTGATTTTTGTTGATGTGAGTTCTGATCACCATTCAAGTGCATTGAAAGCACCAACAGGCCTGAGAAAGAAAGAAATACACATCTGGGATAGAAAGAGGGTGAGTAAATGATGAGAGAAATATCTATTTGGGGTAAACTAATTTTATTTGAAAGACTATCTAGGCACATAATAACACTGCATAGCTGTGACTGTTTATAACTATTTCAAAATGTAAAAGCTCACACTTTAAATGGTCAGTGCTTTGATTTTTAAATCATTAAAATAGCAACAGATCCAGTGAAAAAAATGGAGATTGAGTGATTGTTTTTACATTTTACATGCCATTCAAAAAAGTGGCATTCTACCACGTAAGAGAGAAATAAAAAAAACTTAAAATAATACCATTTGTACTTTTCAGTTACTTCGGATGTCAATGCACTGGGCGAAGTCTAAATTGTTACTGTCTCTTTAAGAGGCTTTTATCGCATGATACGATACGATATTCAAGGCACCGTTCAGTTTAATCTTTTGAGAACTGTGAAGTATCATTATTTTCGTTCTGTGCAATGCTTTTTGCATCTGTATTCATTTCAGAGATTATGGGTGTGAGGTGATAAAATATAGACTGCGTGAATGGTTGATGGTTCACTTGAATTTTGTGACGTGTTTCAGAAAGATTATCGCGAAGACAGACTGAGCACCCAGTTTATTTTCTTTATTTTACAAAAGCACAAGGTTTTGTTGTTATTGTAATTGTACACAAATAAAAGGACACATTTCATAGTTCGTAATGATGTCTCGCATGTTTCTGTATGGGCAAAAATGACGCAGTATTTTATTTAAGTTGTTTCCGCTGTTTCGAGAGAAACATCTAACAGGATATCACCTGGAATAATGCCAGAATTCAATATAATTATACAAGATTTCTTTCTCAACTGTTTGTTCACTTGACATAACAGGCCCCTCAATATATCATGTATTTTTACACTTCGTTGTATGAAATTGTCCGTTCAGACGCAAGCAGCAGCGAAAGCGAAGTCTCATCGGCGTGCGTGCGTGCGTTACTCGACGCGGCTCACTGTGTCACACAAACAGCTCGCAAACATTTGAGTTGTTTTCACATTTGTTGAGTTGAATAGTGTAAAATCGCTTGAATGTTCAAACAGGCAAACATTGTATACAACCGACAAACCTTCGTGAAGACATATGTTTCATGTACGTTTCTGTTAGCGATTATTTTTCTGAAACACGTCATAAAAACTAAGACGGAGACGGCACACCCGGTTTATTTTCTTTATTTTACAAAAGCACAAGGTTTTGTTGTTATTGTAAAAGCACAACTTTCATAGTTTGTGATGATGTATTAAATGTATAGTATGGGCAAAAATAACGCAGTATTTTGTTAATAACGCAGTATTTTGTTTAAGCTGTTAACGCTGTCTCGATAGAGAAAAATCTAACAGGACATCACAGCGGCATCACTAGACCCCTTCAATAATTCATAATTCAATATATTGATACCCGATTTCTTTATCAACTGTTTGTTCACTTGAGACATAGCAGACACCCCAATATAGCATGTATTTTGGTGTATGAAATTGTCCGTTCAAACACGAGGCGAAAGAGAACTCTCATCGGCGTGCGAGCGTTAGACGCGACGCGGCTCGCTCACTGTGTCACACAAACTGCACGCAAACATTTATTTTTTGAGTTGTTTTGCCTTTGTTTGAGTTGAATAGTGGAAAATCGCTTGAATGTTCAAACTGGAAAGCATTAAAACACACAACTGACTTACCTTCGTGAAGACACAAGTAAAATGCCATTTGGCTTCTAAGTCTGGAATCTAATAAAATGACCCATCACAAATTACTTTAACATGTTTTTGAAAAATATCTCGATGACATCAATGAATTGTTTAATCAATCACTATTTTTTAGTCTGAGTTGAAAGAAGACAAGTCTTATACCATGCATTATTTTGTCATATCAGTTTTCCATTAAAAATTGTACTTTAGTCATGAAACGGGTATTTGGGTCCGCAATGTTTGATGAGATGCATAAGGCACAAAAAAGTGTTTCCAAAGCTTGAAGTTATTAAGTCAAGTGTTCTTGTTAACATGATATATAATAAAAATAATATTCTTAAAGAGTAACATACTATTTTAATAATTTTTCATTAGTACTGTGGCAGCGGGGGCGTGGTCAAGCACCCGTCCGGGAGAGGAAAGAGGTAAGGGCGCTTACACCTGAGCTAAATTATGCCTAACACCTGTCTCTAATTCCAGTGAGCACGAGGAGAGCGGCATAAAAGCAGACACAGAGCCTCCAGTCAAGAGAGAACCTGACAAGCTAACCCAGTGTGCTTGTATTGTATTGTGTGACACTTTGTAAGAAAGACGGCAATTAAAGCCTGTACCTTTGTGTTGAAGCCTCGTTTCCTGTCCTCCTTCCCATGAAAGTTGTTACACTGGTGCCGAAACCCGGGAAAAAAAATTCCAAGCATGGAGAAAGGTCGCCCCATAGAGTCCTCCCAGCTGGCGGAGGTCCTCCAGTCCCTTGCGACGTACACCAAAGCCACCAGCAATCCCTGCTTGAGCTCCGGCAGGACCAAGATTGCCGGTTTTTTTAAATCATGCGGGCTCAGGCCAGCATGACTGGCATGCCATCCGGAGCCTCCTCAGCCAGGAAACCGTCTCGGCCACAACCGCAACCTATACAGGGTCTATACCAGGTCTATACAGACCCGGCCACGTTACAGAAGATGGGGGCAGCAGATGATCCTGAGGCCTTTCTCGATTTGTTCGAGTGCACGGCAGAAATCTGGGGCTGGCCGCTCGAACAGTGGGCAGCCCGCCTAATTCCTCTCCTGTCCGGGCAAGCTCAACTTGCGGCACAACAACTGCCGGCGACGAACCTCCTGGCCTATACAGACCTGAAGAGAGCCATTCTGCAACGGGTCGGTCGGAGCCCGGAAGAGAATCGCCAGCTCTTCCGGGGCATGAAGTTAGAAGAGTCCGATCGGCCGTTTGCGTTTGCTCAATGGCTCCGGGACGCCTGTCGGAGGTGGCTGCTCGCGGGGGACCGCGACATCGAGGGAGTGATCAATCAGGTGGTACTGGAGCAATTCGTCCAACGGCTGCCCCGGAAAACAGCAGATTGGGTCCAGTGCCACCGCCCGGCTTCGCTGGAGGAGGCTGTTCGTCTGGCGGAGGACCATTTGGCGGCGATCCTGAGGGCGGACGAGCCCTCTTCTTCTCTCTCTCTCCTTCCCCTGTGTCTGCTCCCGCCTCCTCCCCCTCGCCTGTGTCCTCTCGCTCTGTTCTCTCCCCAGGGCCCGTTCCTGCCCCACACAGGCGTGGAGTATATGTCCGACCAGCTTCCCTGCCTTGGGAGAATGTTCCTTCTCCGTATTTCAGCTGCTCTCCTCCTCAGGTGGGGGCACCCGCCAGCACAAGTGCAGGCGTAACGCCTGGGCCGGCCTGTTGGAGGTGCGGAAACCCGGGCCACTTCCGGGATCAGTGTCCACTGATGGAGGTGGGGACAGTGGTGTGGGTCCCCGACGTCCCGCAGGCTGTCCCCGATCGGGCTGGAGCATACCGGATTCCGGTAAAGATCAGGGGGGGTATTTACCAAGCTTTGCTGGATACCGGCTGCAATCAGACCACAATCCACCAATGCTTGGTTCAACCCGGGGCTTTGGGTTTAGCTAAATTGGTGAGGGTGAGGTGTGTGCACGGGGATGTTCCCAAGTATCCCATGGTGACTTTGCCGATTAAATTCAGGGGAAGAAACCATAGTGTGGAGGCAGCGGTTAGTTCCCGCCTCACTCATCCGCTAATCTTGGGTACTGATTGGCCGAATTTTAGAGGGTATTTGCGCAGATGGGTCCTGCATAAAGAGGTGTGCGATGCTTTGGCAGGGGAGGCGGAGCCGGGGCCGTCCTCGGCTGCTCTAAATGACGAGGGAAGGGGCGAGGTGGCCACCCCTCCTCTCAGGGAATTCCCTGAGGGGGACTTCCTTCTACAGCAGTCGCGGGACGAAACCCTTAAACATGCTCTTGACCAAGTGAGAGTAATTGATGGTCAACAGCTCCGGCCGGGCATCACCATTTCATACCCATATTTTGCCATGATTAAAGATCGGCTATACAGAGTGACGCAGGATGCTCAAACAAAGGAGGAAGTGACTCAATTGTTGATTCCACGGAGCCGCCGGGAAATGGTTTTCCAGGCGGCTCACTATAATCCTATGGCCGGTCACCTAGGGGAACGAAAAACAATTCTCCATCTAATAGCTCGTTTCTATTGGCCGGGCATTGGCGGTGACGTCCGCAGGTGGTGTGCGGTGTGCCGTGAATGTCAGCTGGTAAACCCACCGGCCACCCCAAAAGTGCCATTGCGCCCTCTACCATTGATCAAGGTCCCCTTCGAAAGAATTGGGATGGACCTCGTCGGGCCATTAGAATGGTCAGCACGCGGACATCGCTTTGTGTTAGTCCTAGTGGATTACGCGACGCGATATCCGGAAGCAGTGCCTCTGAGCAACATCTCCGCACATAGTGTTGCAGGGGCACTCTTCAAGATAATCTCCCAGGTGGGGATTCCGAAAGAAATCAAGGCACGACTTTTATGTCACGAACACTCCGCGAACTTTACAAGCTCTTGGGCATTAAGTCGATTCGCACTAGCGTTTACCATCCCCAGACCGATGGCCTAGTGGAACGATTTAATAAAACGCTCAAGAACATGATTCGTAAATTCGTACACGATGACGCTAGGAATTGGGATAAGTGGCTGGACCCCCTGTTGTTTGCAGTACGAGAGGTCCCGCAAGCCTCCACAGGGTTCTCCCCGTTTGAGCTGCTGTACGGGCGACGCCCACGCGGGGTCCTCGACGTCATCCACGAAGCTTGGGAGGAGGGACCTTCTAATAGCAAAAATTAAATTCAGTACGTTCTCGATCTTAGAGCAAAACTCCACACACTGGGGCGACTAACACAGGAGAATTTGCTCCAGGCTCAAGAACGCCAATGCCGGCTGTATGACAGGGGTGCTCTGCTACGGGAATTTGCATCGGGAGATAAGGTGCTTGTATTACTCCCAACATCGAGCTCTAAATTGCTCGCCAAGTGGCAAGGACCCTTTGAGGTCACACGACGAGTAGGGGATCTCGATTATGAGGTTAAACGTACCGATAGAGGGGGCGCACGTCAAATATATCACCTCAACCTCCTGAAATTGTGGAGGGACGAGGCGGCCTCTGTGACGTTGGCCACGGTAGTTCCGGAGAGGGCGGAGCTCGGACCGGAGGTAAACAAAGCCTGCAATCTCAATACCCCGGTTACTTGTGGAGACCACCTCTCACGCGTCAACTCACAGAGGTTTCCGAATTACAAAGGGAATTTGCAGATGTGTTTCCCATCTACCGGGACGTACAAACATCATACAGCACTACATCGAGACAGAGCCAGGCGTTTTGGTACGTTGCCGCCCCTATTACCCGAACATAAAAAGAAAATAGTTTGGGAGGAATTAGAGGTGATGCTTGAGATGGAGTATTAGAGGAATCCCACAGTGATTGGTCCAGCCCGGTTGTTCTTGTTCCCAAGAGTGATGGGTCTGTTCGATTCTGTGTGTATTATAGAAAAGTCAACACGGTGTCTAAATATTATCGATCGGTTAGGTACTGCTTGATTTCATTCGACCTTGGATTTAACAAAGGGCTATTGGCAGATCCCTTTGACACCAATGACCTTCACTACGCCGTTTGGATGAGGGCCGTCCTGAGATCACTGATATTCGCATGCGCTTATATTCACTACTAATCAGAGTTTTAGTTCATTCCGGTTCGGTTTCTGAACTCTCCGACTTCAGATCGTATATTTACAGACTCTATACATTTTACTTATCCAAACACAACAATAAACCTTCTTCAAACTCATAAACATGTAACGTTAGCTAAGTTCCATTCCGTTCCGTTGTCTAACAGAAAATATGTAATTGAGAACCGTTTTACTGGACATTCGGCTATATACTTATATAAAAACAGTATGAGCACGGTTTAGGGGAGATAGTTATTATAAACTGAAGTAGGCTACAGTACCGACAAATTAGGCAGAAAGCAAATACGACGCGATGACGTCATTAATATGCTAATGACGCATGACATCATCTGGCGACATTTAGCTACTTTTCGAGCAGGCTTTAGCTACTTTCCATTGAAAATAGTTGGCAACACTGCACAGAGCCTCCAGTCGAGAGAGAACCCGACAAGCTAACCCAGTGTGCTTGTATTGTATTGTGTGACACTTTGTAAGAAAGACGGCAATTAAAGCCTTTACCTTTGTGTTGAAGCCTCGTTTCCTGTCCTCCTTCCCATGAGGGTTGTTACAAGTACATAGCCAATTTCACATGTCCGTATTGACCAACAAGACATTTTCATCTAAAATATCACCAAATAAGTTATATATTTTTTCAAACATTTATTATTTTCAGGATTTTATGTGTGTCCCTGTGTATATATAAGATATATTTATTCAAAATAAACCTTATTTTTTGTAAATATTTAATGATTTGTGTGCGTCCCTCAGTTTGACTTACCATCCCGTCACACTAACTTGTTTTATCTATAAATAATGTACTGTTGTTTTAAATGAAATCACAAAGTGGAAATGATATAATTTGTGCCTTGTAGCCACCAAGACAAAAGCAGGCAAGTACTGACATTCTTTTACTTTGTTTATTTGTTGCTTTTTCATGTTAGGCATTTTTATTACATTGTTTACATTATTAATGCAAAGAAAATTATATTTCAGAATGAATTAATTTATGCTATGTGAGGAACTTGGCCACATGTGAGATCTGCGCCAATTTTGGGATGAAATTTACCACACCATCACGTGTTTTAGGGATGTGATAGGGTGGTTCTGCTTCCCATTTGAATGTGAGGATGTGTGAAATCAAGGATTCTAATATAGGCTAATCAATTTATTTTCTGTTAACTTAACCCTGTTTGTTCACTCACTCACACACTCATCACTCACAATATCTTTCACTCACTCACTCACTAATCACTCACAATATCTTTCACTCACTCACATCACTCACTAACTATCTCTTTCAGTCACTCAGTCACACAGCTTCCTTTATAGAGTTGAATGCAAAAAGTATTGTGACGTATATGATCAAAGTCTAGAAAATGTTCCTTCATTATTACAAGGAAAAAAAAGTTTAAAAAAAAATTGTTTGTTAATAATTTTATCGTAAAATGTTCAAAATATCATTGGTTCTAAAGTTTGCAATCCCCATTTCTGAATGTAATAGCAATGTTCTCTAACAATATTTCATACAAAGGTGTACACAATAATGTTCATCCAACCTCTTTGGGTACTCTTTGAGCAGCTTTTTTTTTTTGTAGTTTAGAGGGATGTGTGGATGCGACTCTCCCATTCACTGTTATGATGCTCTTTTCAGGTATTCAGAGCATGACCAAAGTTTTCCATTACATCTCCAATTTTAATGTTTCCCCTCCCTCCGTTTTATAAAAGTTAAAACCAGCAGATCATATAGAAAAACCCTTTGTCCATACCACCCTGTCACAGTGAACCACCCCACCCACATCAGTTACCACCCTAGGTGGTCACAGGGTAGTTTTGTTAAAAAGGAAAGGAAATGAAATGTTACATAAATTATTGTTGAATGATGTTCTTGTTGTGTGGACTAATCAGATAAAAACTTTATTTTTATTTTTTAAGTGAATTATTTTTTTCAGTACAAACAATGAGGCCATTGAAATGTCCAGTGGAGCCCCCAGAAAATTTTAATAGGGGTGCCCAGTGAAGGCCACAGCAAAATTTTGGGGTGGCACCAAAAACAAACAAAAAATTCAGTGTAATGTGGCTGTCTGGGTCTCTCGGCTCTTGACTGGGATATATCTATGATAAATCAAGAAGAGAACACAAAGCTTGATTTTAAATGAACTACTACAACAACTACTATTAATAACAACAATAATATAATAATAGCCTCTCCCCACAGTAATTATTAATAGCATTTGAAATGTATGTCTGTAGACATTTCTATTTAGACTGTTCCAGCTCTACTACTAGCCTAAATAACATCAGAATATGAATATCATGACTCATAATTCAATGTAAATAATACAACTTTAACAACTTAAAGACCATTGAAATACCATTTTTTATGAATGAACGATATTAATACAGATTCTGATGTCTATGAAATTGCTTTTTTAAAACATTAATGATAGACATTCAACATTACAGTATAATTGAAAGCTATATCAATTTCAACATTTATTAGGCTATGGAAAATAACTTTTAATTTAAGTGAACTGAAAACAATCTTCACATAACCCATTAGAATAAATGTTGTTTACCTGTGGCCTTCCTACCTGTCTAACAGATAGGAAATATATAGAAATTGAATAAAGTTATCAAACATAAATAAAATTATATATAAATAATTTATATATCGATTGATTCTTATTAAAGCTACAATTTTCTGATACCTTTGTTCTTTTATTAACATTAATACTGTAACAGACATCACAGCAACTGGTTTATTATGCTACTGTGACTTTAAGATGTCCCGCTGCCTAACATGGCATCTCATTTTCTCACAACTCTTTACGTTCATTTAAGACGTTATTTAACTCGTTTAAGACTGCTCTTATGAGAATACTCGACAAAACCGACATTTTGACATAATTATGTGTGTTATTGTTCAAGTGCGAAAGAGAACTCGATTCTGGTGTGTGTGTGTGTGTGTGTGTGTCACATCAGGACATAGCATCCATTTCATTAACAAGGATAACCTAAACAGTCTTGTCTATTTAACTTCACCTGCTGGCCCAGGACCCATCACTGATTCTGCCTGTTCCTCGCTGTGCTCTGCAAGATCCCCTGTAGCAGCCTCTGCCTGCTCACTGGCTTGCTGCTCTGCCTCACTTTGGACATTATCTTCAAGTGTGTTCTCACACCTGCCTTCTTCCTCAGACCTACACTCCCCTGTGCTACATTTCTTCTTAAAAGATTTTTTAATTGCTTGTCGATTTTCTCTTCATCCTCTGCAAATTGATATAGCACAGTGTGACTAGTCATAGCTAGTAAACTAACTTTGCAGCTTAAAAAAAAAAAAAAAAAAAAACTTTGCAGCTTATCAGCGCTAGCGTTAATTTCAGTTAATTCAACACTGTAAAAACTTTACTGAGGAAAAGTTAACTTAGAACATACATTCATGTCTTCACTATAAGCCACTACTGTTATGGCATACATACCCCTTGCCGTTTGTCGTCTCTCCTAAAAGTGTAGATGCTCTCCTGTGGTCCTGCTTCTTGCACTGACTGAGCAGTCAACGACGGGATTGGAGAGGGGGAGGGGCAGTGAAACTCTGGTGGTGGCGTGGGCGCCAATCAATCTACAATCTTTTTTGTAGCTGCAGCGGGTGTTTTATTTTATTTCACTTCACGAACTAACGTGAATTTACATTATGTATTCAAATTAATATTACCCACTGCAAAAATCATACTAGGGGTGGCCACAGTGGAACGTGCCCCTGGAAATGTCGAATTCATATTTCCAGATTAAAAATCTAAGAATAAAAAAATGTATTAAATTACAGACTTTCTATTGATGGTTTCCAAAAAAGGGACATTTTACTATTAGGAAAACATTTAAATACACAGATGGTCTCGGCTACAGTGCAGGGATATCAGAACAGCTGACCAAACATGTCATACCACATCCTGTACAACTGCTGGAGGGAGGGGAGGGGGGAGAGGAAGCAAATGTCAAATGTACACATGTTAGTTCATAAATCATAGGCCATAAATCATTTATGTCACACCATATATAATATATTCTTCTGACATTTTCTTTGCAATTCTTTCCATAAGGCCTGTACCCATGAGTCTTCTCTTTACTGTAGTACATGAAAATGATGTTGAGTGGGTAGAATTTAATAAGGCTGTCAGCTGAGGACATGTGAGGCGTCTATTTCTCAAACTAGAGACTCTGATGTACTTATCCTCTTGTTTAGTTGTACATCTGGCCTTCCACATCTCTTTCTGTACTTGTTAGAGCCAGTTGTATGAAATCTTCAGTTTTCTTGGCAATTTCAAGCATTGTATAGCCCTCATTCCTCAAAACAATAATTGACTGATGCCATTTCTTTTTAGCCATTTTTTACCTAATATTGACCTTAAGACATGCAAGCCTATTGAATACTGTGGCGACTGAAAAACAAACACAAAGACAATGTTAAGCTTAATTTAACAGACCAAATAGTTTTCAACTGTGTTTAATATAAAGTGATTTTCTAACAAATTTGCAATTTAGCATGATTACACAAGGATAAGGTGTTGGAGTGTTGGCTGCTGGAAATGGGGCCTGTCTAGATTTGATCAAAACTGACTTTTTCAAATAGAGATGGCGCTGTTTTTTTTACATCAGTAATGTCTTGACTGTGATCCTTTGAATGCCACTTTGGTGAATTAAAGTACCAATTTTATTCTGAAACAGCTAAATCTGTACATTATTCCAAACTTTTGGCCGCCAATATATATATTGTTACTGTCCGATGAAAAACACAATTTTCTACTTTTGGCAATTTTGACTTTTTACCATAGACGGAATGCACCAAATTACCTCTTCCTACTGTTTTAATTGTGCATCGAAATGACCAATGAAAAGATGTTTAATCAGGCTGTCTGTTTAACAAGTATGTTGTAAGATTGTTTATGGGAAAAACAGTTTTTCAATGCTCTTGAAAAATTAGCTTTTTGGAGATACGTGTTTTTCATCAGACAGTGACGATATATACATTTGTTTCAATCATTTTGTGATTGTCCAAGACAAAGATGAATTACATCAATACTTGTTTGCTCTTCCTTGTATTCCCGGATGTCATCCTTGAATTTTGCCACCTGAATTTCTCAACAACTATTCAACAACCTGAATATTGAGACCTGAATTTCACAACCTGATTTATTTTTAGGTGAATTCACACAAAATATTTTCAAATATTATAAATGATCAGCAACATTCTTCGATAACATCAAATTACACTCAAGTCTTTTTTCAAGATCATGAATTCGGAAGCTTTTTCAAATGATATATTTTTTTCAAGATGATATAAAAAATGACACCATAGAAGTGTCTCAATGGAACCCAGATGAGTTATTTTTTATGAAAAGAAGGGACGAGTTGAAATTATATTTTGTGGTAGGCTAGGAGCAATATGCCACAAACGCTGGAGATTTATCTTAACTTGTTTTGAACCCAGCATATTCCTTGACAGATCGTGGGAAGACGCAGGTTGTGTCTGATTTTTGTCCAAAAATGTAATGCTCTCTCATTTACCTGGCTAATTTGACAGTTTCTTCTTTCGATGCGATCTCTATAATTTTAGGTTATGTTAAGCACAATACAATTTAACAGTTCTATTACTTAAGAGAAGGAAGTAAACACAAAGCAATTCCAGTGTCTCCTGTACAGGCGCTGCGTGGCTCAAACACGCTTCATTTCATATTTCAGGACCTTTTTAAGGTTCCGTAGAGACATTTGTCGCTTCAAATACGTTGTCGTTTAAGTCTATAAATAGCAGCAGTTGGTCATACACATGAATACAAGTCCGCACAAACTTTAAAAAAGGCCGTTGTTTTTGAATAGATGTCCATGGAGGAGATGCTTAAGTGTGCTGAATAAGTTACTTTTGTGAGGAAACAGCTCATCACTTAATGAATTGACCGCCTGTCCGCTAATCTTCAACATGTTTTACACTAAACAATTCCTTTAGAATGTACTAGATGGGGAGTTTACTACGATACAACTGATGTTTTATAAGAGAAGACGCAGATAATTTTACAACAGTTAGGGTCCATTTTACGGCTCTCCCTGTTCATTTTTATGGTATCCGCAAACGGTGGCGTACTGTCGTAACACGCTAGTTAACCGACTCCTTTGACAAAAATCTCAGTAAATAAAATAATGTCTAATATTTTACTCAAGTAGTCTTTAAAATTCACGAAAGTATGCGGATATTACATCCGGTTATATATTATAAAATTCGTATACATTTTATAAGAAACGAGGGGGAAAATGCAACGTATTTGCTCCGCCTACTTCGGAACATCCACTTCCGCCGAAGGTGAACGCGCTTCCTGTGGAAGTTTGTGAATGTTCTCAAGATTGTTATTGATCACTGATCAACTGAGGATCGGTCATGTCAAGTCGCGCTCTGCGCAGGCTGAAAGG
Source organism: Xyrauchen texanus (assembly GCF_025860055.1). Lineage (NCBI taxonomy): Eukaryota > Metazoa > Chordata > Actinopteri > Cypriniformes > Catostomidae > Xyrauchen > Xyrauchen texanus. The sequence continues at coordinate 79,912 of NC_068304.1, forward strand.
CGAGCAACGCGCGCAGGCCGCATTACACCATGATGACGAAGTTCACCGGGAGGAAGAGGATGATGATGATGATGATGAAGAGCAGCAGCAGCAGAAGAAGAACATCTATGAGCTGGTAAAACACCTCACTCACTCTTAACAGTGTCCCAAAACGTGATAACACATGTTCAAAAATAGTCCTTGCCAACAAACATGTGGAACCATGATGTCAAAAATGTATAATGTACACATGTGACTTGTCAGTGATCACACACTAGTGTTGATTCATGTATCGGGGTAATTCATTAATAACATGGACATTAAGATAAGATTATTAACTATAATACAACTATTAACATTAACTAAAAGATTTATAGTTTAAATTTGATCCTCAGGTCCTGTAACTGCTCACCATTTTTTGTTTGAAAACAAAAAGGTTTGAAAAAAAAAAAAAATCAAAAGCACAAATAATTCATATATTCTCTCAAATAATATGAGCTCATAAAACCGCTGGAATACAGATCTTTAATCTAGTCAAGATTTTACGTACCTACACTGGGCATTTTTCACCCTTGAAGGGCACTTCGGGAAGGGAGTCGTTCGAAACAAAACTAAAAGTAAATTTTTTTCCACAAAGGGCCCTTTTACAAGACTTTTGTGAAGGGTACATTCAAACTGTAATGCCATGCTCTTTTTAGAGAGCCCACATCAAGAGCTTTGTCCTTTGTAATGAGTAGGGCATAGGGATGATCACTTTCAATTGGAATTCGCACATTATCTCTGGCCACTCTGCACAAAAGTGATTTTAACTGTATTATTTTCATTTTAATTGTATATGTGCCAGAGAAAAGCATTCATGTGCTGTTTGTGTGTCAGATTGGTGGAGCTGATGTCGCTGAAGGTCCGTCAGATTTGGAGACAGAGAGACCCGAGGAAGGAGTGCCACTGGAGAAACACATTGTGAAGGTGTGTAGAATCATCATCATCGTCATCACACAATAACATGACACTTCTGTTCTCTTCTATTTTCAGAGCGAAAAGTCTAGCAAGAGAAAAAAGAAGAAAAAGAAGAGAAGGGCACCGGTGGAGAATGGAAAGGTGGGATGTATTGGTTTTATTGTCAGGGCTGTGGTGATGTGCTTGAACTGTGCTGCTCTTATGGGCATGCAGGTTTGAATTATATTGCAATTGGTTCAATGGTTGGTGTTAGTCCTGGAATCTGATTGGATGTTTGCCATTCCCAGAGTGCTGATAATCAGTCCAATAACAATTGATAATTCTGTGCTGACGACTTCTGTATTGTGTCAGAAATATGAATGACTAGATCTGTTACAGAAGTGTGAGTGCGTACAGCCCAATCACAGCATGACTGCTCGTGTCATATTGATTATTTATTAGCCTGTTAATGGCTGTAACACCAGTGTGAAGGGCACGTATGTAAGCAGTTTTACACAAGTCTGCTGCCGTACTTTTATTCACAACAACAGCATGACTGTCAGTATGATACTGCTTTTGTGTGTTTTCCTAATGTGCTCTATGACATGACAGATTGATAAAAACTGTAGAAGTGTTTGATGTGTGTGTGTTTGTCAGGAGTCGATGGCTGCAGCAGATGATATCGATGCTTTATTAGAGATGCTGGAGAAAACTAAAGGCCTGTCGCATGCGAGCGCTGATGGCTGCACAGCCGAAAACAGACCTGTGCTGTATGTGGAACACAGGTGAGACAGGAAGTGTTTCTTTGAACTACCAGTGTATGATTTGGTAGTGTTGCCAGATGATCTCACATGATCTCAGTGTTGCACTTTCTCCTCTTGCTCCTGAAGGAATCTGAATCCTGAGACAGAGCTCAAGAGGTATTTTGGAGCACGAGCTGTGCTGGGAGACCAGAGGTTTGTGTTTACATTTCTACTTGTGAAGAAAACGGACTACTACAGTATAAGATTATTTTAAAATTTGATTTTTGTAGGCTGAACAGTGAAAACAATGCCTGAAATCTGCCTGAAAAACATCCAGGTTTCTGGAAATATGTTCCAGTCCGAAGCAATCAGGTCTTAGTCTTTGGCTGGCCATGTCTTTTATTAGATTTTCTTCTCACAATTGTTGGTTTATTTGTGTTTGTGTCCATTCTCAGGCCAAAACAGAGACAGCGGCAGTTTCATCGCTGCACATGGATGACCGTTCCCAAAGACACATGGCCTCGATTCAGTCGACCAGGTCAGAGCTGTTTTCCCAGACTCTTCAGATCACTTTTAACTGCTGCTGTATGTGTTGGGTTTTGGGTGGATGTACAGCGATGCTCTTTTGTATGATCAGATTTTCATCAGCTGATTTAGCCACGAGCATTAGGATCAGGGACTAAAAATGTAATGTTTTTCATTTCGATGCGTTCTAAACAAAAACAAAAAATTTTCATTCCAGTTCAGAAGTTCCGCAGTCTCGTTTCCAAAAAGTTTACCGGTTAGAACAATATAAAAGAACCGTTAATAACATTCTTTAAAAAAAAACAGCACTCTGCGCTAAGGGGTTGGTGAAATACCAATTGCAGTGTTGCCAAACTCCCAAGAGAAACAAGCAACATGGTCTGGAAAAACAAGCCCAAAATAAGCCACTTGCCTCACCAAAATAAGCTAAAATATCCCGGCAGCATCAAATCTGTATTAATGCATCAAATTCTAGCAATATTCAGTGAAGACTTTGAAACAACAGAGAAAAGTACTTTTAACCTCTAATAATGTTTTCCTTGATTTACCGTGCATGAATACTGTATTTAGTATTTATACATGATTGTTTAAAAGGTCTTCATTTAGAGAATTCTTCATCCACAATGGGTGATTAGGCAAAGAAATGTGTGATGCAGCAGTTTCCTTCAGGATCAAAGCACATGTAAATATTTTTTGGTCAACATGAAGTGGTGCATTTCCAAAAATTTACTGTGATTAAACCCTTTGGCCTTTGGTTTCATGAAAATGACTTTGTTCAGGTTTTCGGTTATGTTCTGCTAAACATTTAGTTTGTTTTTTTGGTTACGTTTTCATTCTTTGAACTGTTTTTAGTCTGTTTTTTTTTTTAATCCCAATTTGGAATGCCCAATTCCCACTACTTAGTAGGTCCTCATGGTGGCATGTTTAATCACCTCAATCCGGAAGTCTCAGTGGCTTTCGCTTCTGAGACCGTCAGTCCACGCATCTTATCGCGTGGCTCGTTGTGCATGACACTGTGGAGACTCTGCATGTGGAGGCTCATGTTACTCTCCGCAATCCACGCACAATTTACCACACACTCCATTGAGAGCGATAACCACTAATCGCGACCACGAGAAGGTTGCCCCATGTGACTCTACCCTCCCTAGCAACCGGGCCAATTTGGTTGCTTAGAAGACCTGGCTCGTGACTCCAGGGGTGATAGCCAGCATCAATACTCGCCGAGCTACCCAGGCCCCCCTTTGATATGAAGTGTAATAAAAGCCATGATGTTGGCACTCATGTCAGTGAAGGTGTGGACTAAGGATATGCTTTGAAAGACTCCATTGATGTGGCGTGCACGTGTTTGGATCTCTAGAGTCACAGCTGATACAAATAACAAACATGTCTGCATTTGAGCCTTTGAAACCCATGAAACTAGTTTCCTCATGAATCGCCTCAGACGAGGCCTTTACTGTAAAGGCAGGTACAAGTAATCAGATGTCATTGCATTTGGATCATCTTCAGAGTCATTTTGCTTCCACTAGATTCGCAGGGGGAAAATATCTGGGAATCTCTGGGAATTTTCATATTATGTTTCCAGGCTTGGAGAAGTAATGGATATTGTTGGATATATGATATTGTGAGTCGATCTGAAAGATTCGTTAGGGAATCAGTCTGAACTTGATTGGTTTTTAATAATCCTGATGAAAAGCGCTGTGAGAATGTCTGTGTCTCTCTCAGGTGTCTCCATGTGTCTCGTGGAGTCTAACGACTGTCTTCAGCACTTCACCTTTGAACACAGTCGAGACTATCAGCAGGTCCAGTTCAAGTTCTTTGATGCGGTTGAGTCTATGGACCCCAATAACATTGTGGTAATTTAATTCTACTGTGTTACTGATCATATTTGACTTGTTTCATTCACACATGAGTGACAGGTGTCTCTGCGTTCCTTCAGGTCCTCTTGCAGCTCAACCCGTATCACATTGATTCTCTGCTGCAGCTCTCTGATGTGTGTCGCATGCAGGAAGATCAAGAGACTGCCAGAGACCTCATCGGTGAGAGAACGCACTTTATAATAAGAACTTAACACTCTGAGGGTCGTTAATAGACCCTCAGACGGATCAAATCAAACTACCATGACTCGTGTTGTCTCATCTATCTCTGACTGTGTCCACAATAGGGATGTGCACGGAGAGTCAACATTCGGTTAACTACTCGACACGGCACTATTAGAATATCAAAATTACTATTCGGTTATTCTTTTTTTTTGTTTTTATATTTATTTTTTCTTGATGTTGCAAGACATAAATATACATTTGGTGATATTATACAACATTTTTATCTTGTCCTACTACATCTTTTTCCCATAAAACAAAAAGATAAATAAATAAATGAAAATAATAATAATAAAACAAAAACAAAGCAAGCAAGCAAACAAACAAACTGGTAGCAAGAACAAAAACAGGGGAGAGCCTCAGGTATTATGTTTCACACAAAGTCTGATCTTATTGGCCGAATAAATTTCAAGAATCCATTCCACAACCTCTCGAATTTATCCATTTCAAATCTACAAGTGGAAGTCAGTTTCTCCATAACGTATATATCGTGCATCACATCAACCCAATTTTCCTTTCTTGGCGCTTCCACCTTAAGCCATTTCCTAGTAATTCCCTTTTTTCCTGCTAGTAACATGATTTTAAAAATGTTACAATTCAGATTCTTTTTACCTTGCATATTAAGTCTTCCCAAATAAAGTGTGTCAAAAGTGAGTAAATTATCTCTGCTTTTTTCTTCCTAATTTCCTGATAAGTTTTGTCATTCGGCCTTTCTTTATGTTCCTGTTCTAATTTCTGTAGGTCCAATTGTAATGCATCAAGATTCCTTTGCCTCAATTTTTTTAAATAAGCAGATTTGGCAATTATTTTCCCTCTTAACACCGCCTTACACGCGTCCCATAGTACTGGTGGGGACACTTCCCCATTATCATTCTCCTCCAAATATCTTTGAATTTCCGATTCTATTTCTTCCTTAATACTTCCTTTTAATATACTGGCATTAAGTCCCCAGAATGTTGTTCTTTTTTCAGGTGTCAAAGCCAAAGTTGCATAAACCGGACTATGATCAGATAAGTCAGCCACCCCAATCTCACAATTCCCCACCATATATCTATCTTTATTGTACATTAGGATGTAATCTATTCTTGAATATATTTTGTGCGGAGAAGAGTAAAAAGTGTAGTCCTTGGTTGTAGGATTCAATTCTCTCCATACATCCATGATACCTAATTCCCCCATCATATTTCAAATTTTATTTGGAATCACATTCTTTTTTACTCCCCTCCCTGAGGTGTCTAATTGAGGGTCCAACCTTTGGTTCAAATCCCCTCCTGCGATTAAAACCCCCTCCCCCTCTGATGCCATCAAATCAAACAATTTTCTATAAAACGTCCAATCTGAGCCAGGGGGTGCATATATATTCAGAAGACTAATTAATACTCCCTCTACTCTTCCTTTAACCCAGACATATCTTCCATCTTTATCGCTTATCACTGACTGTTTCTGAAATGGGATTTGATTCGATATTAAAACCGCTACCCCTCTCCTATGGCCTGATTTATATGAAGCAGCATAATACCTGGTTATAGCCATTTCTCTTCAGTTTTTCATGTTCTTTTTCTGTCAGATTGGTTTCCTGCAGGAAAACTATCCCCGCCCTATCTTTCTTCAGTTTACTTAGAATTTTACTTCTTTTAATTGGGTTGAGAACACCATTCACGTTATAGGAAACCACTTTAATTAAGTTTTTTTTGTATAGCCATATTTTAGGTCTAATTGTTCTTATTACTATCCCCAGTACTCCCCCTATGCCACCGTAAAAACACACAACCATGAGCCTAACAGAACAAGCTCTAGAACAATTTTGTATCAAATCACTAAAAAACAAAAAGACTTCCAATATTAAGGTCGTTCTCTCGACATTATCTGAGACTAGATAAGACTCGGAGGGATAGCCTCTGGCCCTAATGGCCAGAGGGCCCTCTCTGCAACAAGAATCTAACCAAAAATACATACCATAACGACAACTCGGAGAATACAGTACCGACAATTGTACCTTAATTTGAGGGCGTTCTTCTTATACATCTCACCCTAAAACACTGAAAGAAAAGAAGGGAAAAAAAAGAAAGAAAAAAGTCCTGAAAACTTCTGGATCAGTCATTTGCCTCCGGCATCCTCCTAAAAGCCTGCAGTCTCTGCTTATACCCGGGTCTAGCATCTGCCTGTCGTCCACCGTTCGCGGCTCCGTCACGGCGCCACGTCAGGTGCTTTATCTTCTCCATTACGTCCTCCGTGGGCTCCACGACCTTCACCTGGAAGCCCCTGTCAGCCATATCTTTCGTCGCCTCCTCCGCTGACTCATACGTGCATGTCCCACCATTGTAAAATACCCGGAGACGTGCAGGAAATGGCGTTTGGAAACGTATCTTCTTATCCCTAAGCACTTTCTTTGCCTCCCCATATTTTTTCCGCTGTTTCAAAATCTCTGGTGCATAGTCATGATCTATAATTATCTTCCTGCCTTCGTACTCAAATCCCTTTTTCTGCCACACCGTCTTCATGATTTCTTCTTTGCATCTGTAACTGAGAAACTTCACCACTACTGATCTCGGTGGAGCGTCATTTGGGGGTGGCGCAGCCAACGACCGGTGAGCTCGTTCAATGGTGAGTTCTAGGGACGGCGGTAATTCAAGCTTCTCTCTCAGGAGGGACTCGATGAATGCGACCATCGACTGGGCCTAGGGCTGGGATAAACGATTATTTTTTAAACGATTAATCTAAAGATTCGTTTTTTTCAGTCCAATTCGATTTCGATTAATTGACTTGTGACAACACTGGTAATACCGGTTTCATCGGGGGTGGGGGTGTATTAAATGTAAAAAAAAAAACATTTGCCGGGAGTTTGATTGACTGGCGATCTGATCAATCAGTCAGAATACTCAATTTGTGTCCGATAAAGTAGTCAGGAGAGAGAAGATTAACGTCGGTGGATTTGAATTTGAATAATGGATTGTAGGCTACTGTACTGACGTCTTTCCGCGGTTAAAACAACAGTCCTTCTGATGTAGGCTACATTCATGTTTAGCCTATTTGATGCTATAAATTAACCAAGGAAAAGATGATCGGTTCACGAGCAGCTTTAACTGAGGCAATCTGTCATGACACATTAAAGAGCCACAAAATAGTAGGCCTATTTCTGGTTTCATTTTCTTTGAATGACCAAATTTGAAAGTTGAGACTTTATTAAATGTTACCTGCTTGGTCCTGTCTGTCAGCGCGTTGTCGGTGTCCTCTATGTATTTTTCTCGACATTCATAGCTATAAGCGCATTATTAATAGCTATAAGCGAAAACTTTAGGTGTCGACAACGTATTATAGCCTACTCCAACATCGAGTGCAAAGTGGGGAGTTGAAAAAAAACTTGCGGTGCTCTGTCATCTGCAGCTGCAACCGGGTGGCGCCTCTTAAGGTGCTGGTGCATTGCCGTGGTGCTAGAATGGAAGGCCATCTCCATTTTGCAAACACGACATATCACGGAATTGTTTCCTTTTAAATTAAAGAATTCCCATACTTTAGAGGAACGAGTGCATGCTGCCTTGCGCTTCTGATAGTCTGAGGAGCCACTCGTGTTGCTACTACTTGCCGGCGCCGCCATCTTTGTTTTGGGTCCGACGAATCGACGCGCATATTTTGTGTCGATGTCAATGATGACGTCGACGCGTTGTCCCAGCCCTAACTGGGCCCCATCTTCTGCTCCTTTTAAGCCGTGAATCCTGATATTGTCCCGTCTTAAGCGACCCTCTTGATCCGTCAATTTAGCTGCAACTTGATTTTGTAACTCCAAAAGTTCCAAAGTGGCGTCTTCAATATTTTGAATCCGGTCTTCTGACTCCATTATGCACCGCTCAGCCTCGTCCAACCTGCTATCTATTTTTTGAATGTCCTCCTGAATTACTTTGAGGCATTCCCCGTTCTCACTGCGAAAATCTCTGAGCTCTTGCAGCACAATGTCCAAAGTTGCCATCTTTTTAGATGAATCGTCTGCTTCGTCCTCGGCTAACATTGGCTTCACTGCTAGTCCTGACTGACTTTCGACGTCTTGCAAATTTCCAGTGTTGTTTCCAGTTTTCTTTGCTTTCCCTCTTGTCATGATACCCCCTTACTATAATGTCCTAATTTTGATGCTTACAATCCGAGAAAAGGGAAATTTTAAAACTTTAGTTGGGGAGCTGTTCCTCTATGCTGCCATCATTATCAGCGTCCAACCGGAAGTCCTACTATTCGGTTATTCTACACGTGCAATAAAGGTCTGCAACATGACGAGCTTGACAAGTTCCGACAAACCGTCGAGTTTTCTGGCTGGGTTTGGGTCAGTTTTTCATGTAGGGTGGGTTAGGGGCTTTTCAAACATGCTTTTGTGTGCATCTGCGCTGTTTTTCTGTTATAGATCAGTGCTACTGACATGGGCTGGATGGATGTCTTTGACTTTTGCACTGAATCTCACTGTTTTTTTCTTTCAGCACCTCCCGCAGGATCGTGGCATTTTTAGACACAGTGTAAAGTAAAAAATTATAAAATTTGTATAAATGCATCTCGAAACACCTGCGTTGTGGTTTATTCATTGTGCTGCTTACAGAAGGTTAATATTCTACTAAGTGACTGTAATTAGTGTTATCAAAAAAAATTTTGCGATACCAGAATTACTGAAGGTACCGGGTCTACCCGTTACACATGCAGAGACGTGAACTTCTGAATGCTCACAACAAAGCAAAAGATAGCGACAAGCAAAGCTGCTGCGGTGTCTCAACTGAATCTTGTCGAAAAGAAAAGTGGAAAAAGCCAGGTTTGGAAATTCTTTGTATTTGAGGCTGATGAAAAGGGAAACTTCATAGATCAGCAAAAACTTATTTGTAAACGGTGCTTTGCAATTTTCTGACGAAAAGAGGAAACATATCAAACTTAATAAAGCAACTGAAAGACAAGACACCCGAATTAATTCAAGCAACCAAAGCAGGTTAGTTTAAAAGCATATCATTTGCATTAGGGCTGAAACGATTAGTCAACATTATCGACAACGTCGAAAATAAAAAAAATGACGAGAGACATTTTCATTGTCGAATAGTCGTTTGATCTTATTTAACGTAAAATGAAATTATAACTAATGACGCGCGAGAGCAGCATTGCAGTTCAGAAAAAAATTATAAAAAAAAGTAAATTCAGAAGCAGTCTCGTTGTGGAATAAGCGGAGCCGGAGCTCTTTAAAGGAAACATCCCGGCGATATAAATGCAGTTATATTTAATGTGTTATAGCTTTATTTAAGTTCAAATAATACAGAAGCAGGTCATGTTAATAACTTTAAACTCAGAAACTGGCATTTCTCTGTGTGGTAAGCATCTCTTCAAGGAGTTGTGCGATCTAAGGGGGAGAGATTGAAACTGCACCCGGCTGAGAGAGACTCTGCCTCGGGGACGCTCATCCTTCGAGCGCGCACCCTTAATGCAGCTAGATTAGAACGAGATTGCTCGCGACTTATTTTATCATAATATATGTCAATGTGCATTTCTAATCGTGAAGAAAAATAGCAATATGCAGCTTTATTAATATGAGAGCACTTTGCACATTAGTTTGGAAATAGTTTTTTACTCATTTTATTGTATACTTGTTTATTTAGTTTTTTTTTTTTAGTACTTGGTAAAAATTTTAAGTAAAAGTTTCAAAAGTTTAAGCAAATCTTATATAAGTGTTCAAAAATACTTTAAGCATACATTTGTACAGTTTTGTTATAATTCAAAAATACTATTTAAATAATATATTTAAATGAAAGTGTTGCTCAATGGCATATTTCTGTTCTTAGTTCTGGTGCTAATGTTTTGTTAACTTTGTTAATAAAAGAGTGTTGTTTAGTAACCTGTTTTTGCTTTGGTACCGAAAATGGTATCGAGTACCGTGAAATTTCAATGGTATTGGTACCGACTACTGAAATTTTTGTACCGTGATGACACTAACTGTAATACCATTAAACTTGATTCCAGTTTGTTTTTCACAGAGCAATGTTTCAGCGCTTGATAAACAGTAAGACCTTTTGCTCTGGTGTGCATAATAATTGGACAGGTTTAATTTAATTTGATTTTAAACTTTTAAAAATTCAAAGCACCCTGAAGAGTTTATTTAACCACAGCACTATGACACCACGCACGTGATAATATTTGCGTTTGTTGCCTCACGGATGTGTGAACCTGCCCGGGCAGAGTGCTTATACAGGTAGTGCCAGTTTGATTATTTTGTTTGAATTTCATGTGAGATTTTAGAATTTGAAGATGTATGTATTATGCTATTTAGACTCATAACTCACTGTGCACTTTATTTGCTGTTTGAGTTGTGTTTATGGAAAGTTTATAACAATAAACATCCTTTATTCCCACATCCAGATGAAAAACTGATTAACCATGTCCATTTGTGATCTGATCCACATGTAACCCCATTTAAGCACTTTACAGATATGAATGCATTATATTAACATATTAATGGCTGTCCTGCCATTTACACGTGTATTATTCAGCGAATAGTTCAGTTGAGCAGAGTAATGCTGTCAACTTTTGGCAATTTGTAGAGTTTTCATAAGCAGGATCAAAGATCACTGAGTTAAAGATTTGATTAGTAGGTTAATTTAATAAATATAGCTGAACAGCTCTGATTATAATAAAAGTCAAAGTGATCTTGCTTATTTTCATATCAAACTGCATTAGCATGTTGAATTAATGTTTACATTTGAAACATTGCCTACCGGTAGTTAAATTTAGTATTTTGAGATACTGAGCAGCTCATGATTTCCAGCCATGTGTATAACCAGATTTAACAACGTTTATTGTGTTTCATCAGTACTTCATATCTAAAGGTGGAGAAAAAAAATAGAGCGAAAAAGCGTTTTTATTTTATTTTTTATTATGCATACAAATCTAGCACACGGTGTCTACGCTACATGGATGGAGATCATGAGAGAGAAGGATTTTCAGTCGTATAGAAAGAAGCTATTGATTTCTTGTGTTCCTACAGTATGTGTGCATTACTCATTTTCAACGATATGTTAAAACGAAATATTTGGAAATTTCCCGCACTTTGAACATGGAATATTGAACAGGGATACTTAAAATGTTGCGGGGATAATTAAAATGTGGAAAATTGTGTAAGACGTGCAGTCCAGCTCAGAAATTCATCAAGTTGGTTTTATTGTCTACTCATTGGTAATAGATGTGGCATAGACACTTGGAACAGAGTGAGAACAGTTCTAGTAGAGCACGCTATGCTCTTTCCTGACTGTGTGTGGATGTGTGCGTGTGCTTTAGGACTGCAACTAATGATTATTTTGATAATCGATAATATAACGATTATTAGAGCAATTATTTGACTATTTGGGGGATTATTGCAATGATTAATCATTAGCTTTTAACCGACTATTCAGCTTGTGCTTTGACTTAAAAGGTTGTATTAAATGTGCTTGCAAACAATAAAGAGAACAAAATCATCTTTTAAAAATACCTTTAAATGACATTCACTGAATTAAAGGGAAAAAATACTTTTTCTTTTATATTAAGTTTAATTCCGTAAAGAAATTCACTGCAAAAAATCGAATTGTTATCAAGTGTTTTTGTCTTGTTTACCATTTAAAAGGATCTAAAAATCCTTAAAACAAGATACATTTACTTGAGAAGCAACATATAAAATATTTAGACTTGCTTTCAATGAATATATCTTGAATATAGCTGTATTTAAGTGTATTTCTTTATTTCTTCATACTTCGGCCTGTTCAGTTAAGACAAAATATTCTTATATTCAAGATATATTCTCTTAAAGCAAGTCTAAACATAGTATATGTTGCTTCTTAGGTAAGTGTATCTTGTTTTAAATATTTTTAGATTTAAATTTTTAAATATGAAATATTGTATTCAACATTCTCCAATAATTATTTTTTCTTCTGCAGTATAGCTCCCAAAGTTAATGTACATAAGGATTTTTAGATATTTATATTTGAAACAAACATTTCATTGCATTGTATAATAGGCCAAGACTACACCCACTCACATTTTTGTTCACTTGATTTCGATTTATCTTTAACTCACAAAAAGCAAACTCACTCTTCTCGCATATTATGTTTCACTACATTGTGAGCCATCATGTTATAATCTAGCTACAGCAAGCGTGCATACTTACTAGATTATAACTAGATGAGCATCTCCGCACGAGAAGTGCTCTCTTGCTATGGAGAAATGCCAGTTTCGGAATACTTATGTACATGTGATTTTTTTTTTTTATTTTATTTTTTTTTTCAAACAAACTTCTTTCACCTAGTCATTATGGGGTATTGTTTGTAGAATTTTTAGAAAAATAATGAATTTAATCAATTTTGGAATAAGGCTGTAACATACGAAAATGTCGACGTGCTGTGAATACTTTCCAGATGCTCTGTACTTCCGGAACCAAAATAGCTAAAAAGATTGTTGGGCACTGTTGCGCTCAATTACCCCACTCAAATACATAATACAAGAGATTAATCAATATATCCAGGATGTAATATTACATCTGCACAATGAAGCCAATGACCCGCTGAACTTGAACTAAGGTTCGTCCTAGTCAGATTGTGTAAATTGTATTGTGAATACTTAATTTCTGAAAAACACGCAATGCAGTATTCTGAAGTAGCTAAAAGACAGAAAATTAATAACAGTCTCTGAAGCATGAAGAATTCAGAAATTAAAAAGTAACTTATACGCTTATGTTGATTTTATGCTATTATTTCAGGAGTGCAGGTTTTCACAACAAAAACACTTATATTTTGCTGTCTGTTATATGTCTGTATATCAGTATTAAGACCAGAACTATAATTTTATAATATAATAACAAAATTTGGAAATAAAACGGTACAGTCAGAATTAGATTTGATATCCGATAAATTTGTTAACTGAGGATGAATTGAGAGTGATGTCACCGTTCACATACAGTGAAAGAGAGAACTGATCTCAAACCAGCAATCAAAGCAGATCATTCCCATGTCAAGACTGTAATGACTTCTCAAACTAACTGCAACTAGATGTCTGATCCAACTCCTCTTCTCGCAGCGTCAGCTTTATATCTAATCCGTCACCACATATGAACTTTTACCTGTACTTTGATATGTTAATTTAATATAGTCTTGATGAGAGTGTCTCTTACAAGTGTTTCTGTGTGTGTTTGGACAGTACATCTCTTCTTGTGTTTTAACTTGTATGATGATGGTTTGTGTTGTTGTCTCTGCAGAAAGAGCGTTGTATTGTTTTGAGTGTGCGTTTCACCCTGTGTTCAGCCTGACGTCAGGAACCAGTCGACTGGATTACAGGAGACCAGAGAACAGGTGACACTCATTGCTCATCATCAGATGAAGTCTGAACACAAACAGCCCTGTCACATTATTACACTGAACACGAAAGTTGACTTGGATGCTTGGATCCTCTCAGATGAAGGAATGCTTGTGTGCATACGCAAAACAAGTGAAAATTAAAACAAAATATGTATTAGAATGGTTAGTTAGGGCTGTCTTTTGTTGAAAGGGGTTATGACACGAGTCAAGTGATTTTTATTTGTATAGTGCTTTTCACAACACACAATTTCAAAGCAGCTTTATAGAAAATCATGCTTTAACAGAAAATGAAACTGTAATATCTATGGAGTTATCTAGAGATGTAGTTTGATTAAATACAATTGTAAATTCTGTATAAATTTTTTATAAATAAATAATAATTGTATTTAGAACCACAGTGAGCAAGCTGAAGGAGACTATGGCAAGGAACACTCCATAAGATGTTTGTTAATGGAGAAAAATTACCTTGGGAGAAACCAGACGTGTGGGCCAGTTCCCAGACTAAACAACATGAATATAATATCAATATTAGTTATTTATGTGCAGTGTAAGTCATGGTTTAAAATTAGTAAATTAAGTTTTAAGGGCCAGTGTTTAAACAAAGATTTTGTATGAACTGTAAGATTAATGATTTATGACTTTGAAGTTCATCCTGGATTAACTGCAGAAGTTCACATAGATGCATTGTCCTTTGTTAGTTGGTTGATGAAGGCTTTTGTTGGCCAGTAATTGATAGTCTGTGTATTCCATTTTAAGAGTGTAGTTCATCATTAGACCAAGGTGATGCAGGCAGAGATCAGTGAGGTGCATCACAGTTCAACCGGCAGGTCATTTCGGTGAGGTCTCCTAAGGTTCAGGGAGTGGCATATGAAGTATCCAATGTCTTTGGTTGGAGTTGGCATCAGTTCATCCTCTGAAGTCCATCGTAATAGACTGAAGTGATGTCTGGCTAGCACCAGCTGCATTTTGTCATCATTGCTCAGAGACACATGGCAGTGGAGTCCGACACCAAGCAAGAACGGATCTGGATCTGGCTAGCTCTGGTAAACAAATACAATAATATTGGCATAGATGCCATTCAATTTTATCATGATAAATGTTTATGGTTCTGGCAGACCTAAATAAAGCAGCCTAATTGTAAGTTGATTTATAAATTAGGTGTATGCCTGGCTAAAGACACTTAGGTTGAAGTCATTTAAACACATTTTTTAACCACTCTGCAGATTTCTTATTAGCAAACTATAGTTTTGGCAAGTCGTTTAGTATATCCACTTTTTGCATGACACAAGTCATTTTCCAACAAAGATTGTTTCACTTTTAATTGACTATCACAATTCCAGTGAGTCAGAAGTTCATGGTACATATACTAAGTTAACTGTGCCTATAAGCAGCTTGGACAATTGCAGAAAATGATGTCAAGCCTTTAGACAATTAGCCAATTAGCTTCTGTTAGGCTAATTGGAGTCAATTTGAGGTGTACCTGTGAACTAACTTCAGTGCCTCTTTGTTTGACAACATGGGAAAATCAAAAGAAATCAGCCAAGACCTCAGAAAAAAAATTGTGGACCTCCACAAGTCTGTTTCATCCTTTGGAGCAATTTCCAAACGCCTGAAGGTACCACGTTCATCTGTACAAACAATAATACGCAAGTATAAACACCATGTGACCACACAGCCATCATACCGCTCAGGAAGGAGATGCATTCTGTCTCATAAAGATGAAGGTAGTTTGGTGCGAAAAGTGCAAATCAATCCCAGAACAACAGCATATAGGCTAGTGACAAATGGTCAAAAAGTGCTTTAGTTTTTGAGATACCCCTACCGGAGGTAGAACTAAACCCAACAATGTTTTTCATCATCTCTAAGGTTTCCCATACATGAAATGGATTCTTGGCTCAAAATATTTTACCGCTAAGATTGTTAAATTAACAAATATTCTTATAAACCCCAAAACCAAAAAAGGACTGAAATACAGCCTGTCCGTATGGGAGTTAAGGCATATAAACTAGTGCAGATCAAACACACAAGCTCTAAGAGCTTTGAAACTTGGCATGTTTGTAGTCAGGAAGTTGCTTTAACTACTAGAAAAGACTGAATGTGAATATCTTGATGTATGGAATAAATAGAGACATAGAGACATACCTAAAATAAGCGGACATGCACAAATTGAATATCTATGCAGAATGTTTTAATTTACTTTATGGTTGCTTTGCCAGGGATTATCATAGAAACACATATGATAGCTTGTTGGAAAGGTGGGGTTGTGCTGAATCCAGAAATACCAAATATGTAAATATAGCATGACAAATCAGAGTGTTCTGTTACTCAATGTATGAGGTGTACAAAATGAATGAAAACGAAACACTGACAAAATAGTCTCAAGTCCAAATCACATTATCAGTGGTGAGAAGAATGTTGAGAAATTCAAATATAAGATACATTTAATTATGAAACATTGCATATGGCACCTTGTACTATATGGAAACAAAGATTGAAATCGAAAGATAACACCTTACCATAGCACAAACAGGAGACCAGGAGTCAAGATTGCAGTTTGACCTTAATGAGCCTTTTAATAAAACTATAACTTAACTTCACAAAATACAAATTAAATTACTGTCTTAAATCAAACAAATGGCAATCAAACAAAACAAACACTCTGAGGGGGAATGACCCCTCTCAGGCTGTTTTTTTTTTTTTTGCAGCAACCATTTGGAACATGAACTGCTTTTACTTTGGTAGCCATTCTGTGGTCAGCCCCCCATGATGTTACAACTGCAACACACCACTGTCACTCATCCACATTGTCATCAGTGACAAAGTGGGTCATATTTGGACAGTCTGGGAAAGGGCAAGAGTAAAACTCTGTGCAAGTCAAGCCCACTGAAAGACACTGGCATTTGGTGGCATCGTTGCAGTTTCCGTCTTTACAGTAGAGGTGGGTGATGTCTCTAACTTCTTTAGGTGCTGGTGCCTTCTGGAACATCACAGGTTCAATGCACCCATCTTCTCGGAGCCTCCATCCTCTACCAACCGGGTTCCAGAGAAGAGGTTTGGCCAGGTGGCTGTGACGCCACACTGCTGTTTGGTACAAGGCTCTCAGCACATGTTGCTGGAAGGCATCTTCTGTTGGAGGTAGATTTGCTGCTGACAAATCTGTGGTAGATGCTAGTGTGTACCTCAGCTCATCCAGGTTGGTGAAAGGATGCCCATCCATCTTTTTCTTTTGGCCATACAGGAGGAGGGCATACCTTCTTGCCACAGGCAAAGTCACTTCCAGGCTACCAGAGAGTCCAAATTTGGTCATTTCCTGTAACTCACAAAATGGGTCTTCAGTCTTGTGAGGGCAGTGGCCTTCCCAATTCTGTACAAACTGCTTGTGGTGTCACAACCCGTGAGGGCGTGGCATGCAGGTAAAGACTCACAAAGCACTGCTCCAAGATTCTGAGCGATCAAACAGATAGGGACGAATCTTTCCTTAAGGCCATGTCCAGAGAGCATAAACACTGCTGAGGATCCAAACATCCCTTTGCTTGAATAGTACAGAAGCAAAACTAGTACATCTGTATCATCACATTTGACAATTAGACGAGAATGTGACTGTGCAAGGTGTATTGCATGTAACACCATCCTCGTGTCAGCCTCCTCCTGGTCACTGTAAAGATCTTTCAAGCAGTCAATGCCTGACTTGCTAACTCTCTTAACCTCCTGACCATTTTCAAAGCCACCTGCCAAGATGACATTGTTCTCTGAAGAAATTCTCGTTGGCCCAGTACTGGCGATGTAGGTGCTGACAAAGCTACATAGAGCAGCCTTGTTTCCGCTGATCCTGAGGTATTTTCTGTAGTTTGGAACACTTGTTTCTCCTGTGATGATATGTGTTCGTCTGCTGGTGTGAATGGTGCCTCTTCTTTGTCTTTCAAGATCTTTGACTGAGTGTTGGTGGTCATATCTATCAAACACTATAACGACACAGCTGTTACCTTCCTTTCCCATTAAAGTTGCAATCTTTTTCCAGACACACTCACCCAGGTCATTGAACGTTTGAAAGGCTGAATCATTGAGACTCTGTAGAAGAGCCATGCCATCAATGATATATGCTGATGGTTCTTTTATCATTTGGCAGCTGCTCTGATTCTTCAACAACAGCCTCGAGTTTCTTGGCCAGGTCAGCTTTTGTTGTCTTCCTCATGCTTCCATCCAGTCCATGTGAACCTTTCTAAATATGCTGACTCCAACTGATGTTTTCATGTCCTCGAAGGTTGCACACTGGTTTCTTTTCTCTGGCTTCCAGAAGCTCTTTGTTCTTTTTGATTTTGCCAGACTTTGTTCAATAAAGATGGCTGCTTTGCACCATCTTTGAGGAAGCTTGAGAGCTCTTTTGCAACTTTCTCAGATGCAACCTGACCACTTGCAATGTTGATCAGTTCCTCAGGAATGCTATCAAGATCAAAGGGATTCTGCCTCTGCTCCACAGCTTCCATTATCTTCTGTATGTCTCGGTCCATTCTGGATGCTCCATGCTCCTTGTGTGCTTTCGGGCTCTGATCATCAGTGTCACAAAGCTCTTTCATGGCATCAACATATGCTGTGGTCACATGTCTTGTCATCAACCATCTTGTGAGAGCTCCTTTTCGTAATGTGAAGCCAAAAACTCCACCCTGACTCTTGCCTTCTCGATTAATGGTTTGCTCCAGTGCCTGATCAGTAGCCACACAGTTGAAGCTTCGATGCTCAGACCGTCGAACAACAAACCCACCTTGCTGCATGAATGTGTATGCTTCTGGTTGTTCATGTTCAAGTGCTTTCATTTCTGCAACATAGACTGGCATGTACTTTCCATAATTGGTCCTGCCAGCAGCTCTGAACCAAGGCATCACTTCACACATGCAATTCAGGTGAAGTTGAAAGTCAGCTTCACGCTCCGAACGAAGAATCCTTAGCAATAGATCAGCACCACTGAGGAACATTAACCAGTATCCAAAGGTTGCTGATTGCTTAACTCCCTCATTTATGAACATCTGGATTCTCTTCTGGATCTCAGGAAGTTCAGTGTCCATCTCACTGATGAGCTGTTGAGCAGTGGCCTTGTCATTACCATGAAATGCATGCTGTACATCTTGTAGGATTTGCTCTTGTGCTTCAGTCATTGAACATTGGCCTTGTTTTTCAAGCCATGATTGCATGGCTTGCCAGAGAAGCCTGAACAGAGCCTCAGAGGCTAGCTTTATGCTTCTTACTCCTCTTGCCAGCTGTTTCCCTTGAAGCAACTGTTGAGCTGTTCCCTCTGCATACACATCTGACTCAGTTAGTATGTCAAAGAGTCCACCATCGCCATATAGCTTTCCAATGCTTGCTAGGTAAGCCATCGTGATATGCATACCTCCCAGTCTCATTGTGATCTTTCCTTGTAAGGGCGATGGTTTGCTCCACAAGATTTGTTGTGCTTTACTATAAATAGCAAGGTCTGCTGTTACAAGAATATGGTGCTGTCCCAGTTCTGCAGCAAGCTATACAAGTCGTATCATAGATGTGTAGATGGTGGACAATTCTGAGGGTGATTCTCTTATGAAGGGTAGGTAGAGTACACTGGCTACTGAACAAGCAGTGTCTGACGTGAAGGCATTAAATGCAGACCAAGCAGGGACATGCTGCTGTTTCTCAATTACATTTCGGGACAGCTTCCATACCAGATCTCTGTCTTCAGCTGCTTTAGAGATTGTTGTGTTTGTGTGCAGTAACTCAGGTTGGGCAAGTTCAGGTGGTTCGGGTCGCTTTGTAGATTTGATGTATCTGTAATCACAATTGAAATGAGAGGATAAGCTTATGATCATATGCATTGAATATCAAATCACTTCAAAACCTCACAACATACATTCATATTGAACATTACTTTGTATTAATCTTTAGCAGTTCATGTGACTAAGCGAATACCATAACAAAACAACATAAAAATAGATTTCAGAGAAAAAAGAATGGACAAAATGTACCTGTAAAGTTTATCTCCATTAATATCAAATGTGTTTATGGTGGTGAGGGACCTCTGTGGAACCCGTACTAGGCATGTATCTGCTGTGGAGACTTGGCCTCTCGTGAACACAACAGAGGCCATAGCATGAGTTGTACGCTTCCCATCCAGGGTGTCTTCATTTTGGTCAAAGTTGTCGATGGCTGCATCAACAATTCCATGTTCAGCGACTCCAGTGAGGCCAGTTGGGATGTAGACACCACTCTCTGTGCTTGATATCTGGTCTGCTGCCACAGATGTGAGGAAGTGCCTAACCTCTGTATAGGAAACACAGTGGCCCATTGCACTGATCTCATTGATGAGTGTCTTACTACCAAACTCATGATGTATCAAAATGGCAAGTCCCAGTGTGATTGGCGTATGGATGTGACAGCTCTGTCCAATGAGATAATGACAGATTGCGATAACACACAGATTGTCCTTTGAAGCTGGATCATCATCACATGTTTGGTAATCTCTGTGGGCATGTGAATCAACACACCAGTTGACAAAGTCATACAGGATGTTGGGTACATACTTGCTGCATTGGAGACGT
This sequence comes from Xyrauchen texanus, assembly GCF_025860055.1. Taxonomy (NCBI): domain Eukaryota; kingdom Metazoa; phylum Chordata; class Actinopteri; order Cypriniformes; family Catostomidae; genus Xyrauchen; species Xyrauchen texanus. Next base: position 100,086 of record NC_068304.1, read on the forward strand.
GATAGACGGTCACTGCTGACATATGATTGACTGTCATGCTCTACTTGATCCATGCTATTCCTCAATATGTCTGCAGCCCTGTGTAATATTTGGATTTCGGACTCTGACTTGTCTGTGGAAGTGTTGTCTCAAAGTCTACTGTTATTTTTGTGAGTTTAGCAGCTTCCCTCAGTGCACAACCTATGGTCATACTATCTGAGCAGATCAGATCTGACTGTCCTGGATGTGGAACAAATACAAGCCTGTCTTTGTAATGCTGTATCAGCTTTTCCTTTAGTTTCCAGGATCTATATTTCTTGTGTTGAACTATGGACACACCTTCTTCCTCAGCAATGGTCTTTAGTAAGTTGTCATAGCTATCAGTCAAAGAGTTGAGAGTCCTCACTTTCTAATATTTGAACAATACTGTTTTATCAATGTCTTCAGTGAGCTTAATAAAGTCTTTGTCATAGACATTGGTCTGCTTTTCTGATTCTTTTCTTCGTCTGGCAGCTTCTATATTTCGTTCAGAGATGTAGTTTGCAAGGCACATTTTTATGGTATTTGGCATCATATGCAAAGAGATCTTGGCATGAAAGTATTCAAAGATGAACATCTTCATCAAGCCTTTCAGAAGCTGCCCGAAGGACCTTGTCTCTGGTACTTGTGCCTGTACCAGTCGAAATGGCTGTCAGAGGTTCTGGTCTAGAGCTGGCCTTCCTACAAATTAAACAATTTCTCCGTATTTTAAATGATGTTGTATCAGCCCTACTCAGCCTTCGTGGTGCAGATGCGCTTTCACTCGCAACATATTCAACTTGGTCTTACTGCAGTAATTCGCTCTACATGATACATGATATGAAACTTTGATTTTGGAGGAAAGTATGTCATCTGTATATGGAGCCAGAGTTTTATGGACATCATCTCTCTGCTGAGCAAGAGTGAGTATGCGTTGGAGGCCTTCTACTGTGGGGTTTTGAACATAGGGATCTTTTTTTTTGCCCTTTTCAAAATGTTTCCCACAAATTATACAAAGCTTTGGATCCAATGTCTGTAAGACATTCTCCATAATTCAAGAGACTAGTGAAAAGGAAAAATTATATACATTTCAGAATTTTCATTGAAATGCAAATCAAGTTGAATTACACATGCAGCAACATTAGTCAGAGGGCTAAGTAATTTCTTAAATAGCTTAGTTTCTACAACTAGCTATTTAGCTACTTGTATTAGGCTAGGTCAGCCTTTTCATATGACATAATATTTGTAATGATTTACCTGTCTGGTTAGGAAGATATCAATAAAGACAATTAAGTAGCTAGCTACAGCTGGATCCAACCATTAGCCTAACAGTAGTCAACTCACTAGACCACAATACGCTTATCAAATGAAAAATATCTACTATCTTATTCTTATCTAATAAAAGATCACACCAATGGGGTGAAGTAAGCAGTGTAGGCTCTACTGCCCACTGCTGGTCTTGACAGACAAAAGCTAACAATATTATTTTTCATTATTCAGTAATAACTTGACCAAAACAAAATTCAAGTGGATATACATATTTTAATAAAGGTGTTCCGTTCCAATGCTAACCTGAATCAATTGGATCTGTGTTTAATATGAATTGTAAAGTATAATGTGCCTTAAGAAATGTATGATAAATGTATCATAAATATAGATCAGCACGTACCTAATGTAACTTACTTTCAGTAACTTACTTCAGTAACACTGAATTTCTCAACATTCTTCTCACCACTGATAATGTGATTTGGACTTGAGACTATTTTGTCAGTGTTTCTTTTCATTCATTTTGTACACCTCATACATTGAGTAACAGAACACTCTGATTTGTCATGCTATATTTACATATTTGGTATTTCTGGATTCAGCACAACCCCACCTTTCCAACAAGCCATCATATGTGTTTCTATGATAATCCCTGGCAAAGCAACCATAAAGTAAATTAAAACATTCTGCATAGATATTTAATTTGTGCGTGTCCGCTTATTTTAGGTATGTGTTTATATGTCTCTATTTATTCCATACATCAAGATATTCACATCCAGTCTTTTCTAGTAGTTAAAGCAACTTCCTGACTACAAACATGCCAAGTTTTAAAGCTCTCAGAGCTTGTGTGTTTGATCTGCACTAGTTTATATGCCTTAACTCTCATACGGACAGGCTGTATTTCAGTCCTTTTTTGGTTTTGGGGTTTATAAGAATATTTGTTAATTTAACAATCTTAGCAGTAAAATATTTTGAGCCAAGAATCCATTTCATGTATGGGAGACCTTAGAGATGATGAAAAACATTGTTGGGTTTAGTTCTACCTCTGGTGGGGTATCTCAAAAATTCAGGGGCATTGTCACTAGCCTAATAGGACCTTGTCAAGATTCTGGAGGAAACGGGTAAACAAGTCCTATATCAACATGACTTGAAAGGCTTCTTAGCAAGGAAGCGTTCACTGCTCCAAAACCACCATAAAAAAAACAGACTACGTTTTTCAAGTGCACATGGGGACAAAGATCTTACTTTTTTGAAAAATGTCCTCCGGTCTGATGAAACAAAAATTTAACTGTTTGTCCATAATGACCATCGTTATGTTTGGAGGAAAAAGAGTGAGGCTTGCAAGCCAAAGAACACTATCCCAACCGTGAAGCATGGGGGTGGCCGCATGATGTTGTGAGGGTGCTTTGCTTTAGCAGGGACTGGTGCACTTCACAAAATAGATAGCATCATGAGGAAGGAAAATTATGTGGATATATTTAAGCAACATCGCATGAGGAAGGAAAAGGATGTGGATATATTGAAGCAACATCTCAAGACATCAGCCACAAAGATAAAGCTTGTTCGCAAATGGGTCTTCCAAATGGACAATGACCCCAAGCATGCCTCTAAAGATGTGGCAAAATGGCTTAAGGACAACAAAGTCAAGGTATTGGAGTGGTCATCACAAAGCCCTGACCTCAATCCGATAAAAATTTGTGGGTAGAACTGAAAAAGTGTGTGTGAGCATGGAGGCCTACAAAGCTGACTCCAGTTCTGTCTGGAGGAATTGACCAATATTCCAGCAACTTATTGTGAGAAGCTTGTGGAAGGCTACACAAAATGTTTGACCCAAGTTAAACAATTTAAAGGCAATGCTACCAAATATTAACAAAGTGTGTATGTAAACTTCTGACCCACTGGGAATGTGATGAAAGAAATAAGTTGAAATAAATCATTCTCTCTACTATTATTCTGACATTTCACATTCTTAATATAAAGTAGTGATCCTAACTTGCCTAAGACAGGGAAGGTTTTCTACTGATTAAATGTCAGGATTGTGAAAAACTGAGTTTAAATGTATTTGGCTAAGGTGTATGTAAACTTCTGGCTTCAACTGTAAATTAGTCTTTACTCTAGACTTAAACTGAGTGAGTGTGTCTGCATCCCGAACAGTGTTAGGGAGACTATTCCATTGGTTAGCTGCCAAAGAGGAAAAGGATCTTCCTCCTTTTGTGGATTTTGTTATTCTTGGAACTATTAGAATTTTGCAATTTGTAATGAACGTGATGGAATATGGCATAGTAGAAGGTCACTTAAGTACTGCAAAGCTATATCATTCAAAGCTTTGCACTAGGGATGCAACGATACCACTTTTTCTCTTCCGATTTAGGAAATCTCAGTATCGGCCGATCCGATACCTGTGTAATCAGTTTAGAATATTTTTACATTATTGTGTGGAAATAATTGGGGGTACTATTTAATATGTAACATAACACAAACTTCTAACTACACATTATTTCAATATAAATGTATAGCTTATTAAGAAAATTTTATTTTTAACTAGTTTACTGGATAATGTAGCAGCAAAATTACAGTAATTCCAGTATAAGTCATCAGCAGAAAATATATTTTTTTTTTTGCAAATATTTTTCAACTTGTATCTAGACTTTAACACAAGAAGCGCCGAGCCACTATAACCTACGAATAGTGCGAATTCAGAGGTCAGATGACCGGCTAGTCTTCTGCTACTGACACATAATTATCGCTAGATGGTACCTCTTGCTCGTAGCCAATGGATTTGTCTTAAAAATGTCACTGCGAGTTAGGCAGGAGTTGGCCTATAAATGCTTATAGACTGAATTTACGGTTGATCCAGATCCATTTTTGCTGGCAACATTGTCTTACAATTATTTTAGGATATGCTCCTATATTTAGTTTGTATAATTTCGTTCTCGTTTGGCATAAATTACATTGGGATTGAAGGCTTGTAACTGAAGCGCGAGTTTATGTTTATATTCATTTTTAGCAAAGGCGTGCTTTGTCTTGCTATAAAAATTATTATAATATAATCAATAATAATTGTAGTGTATATAGTATAAATAATAATAATTTTAATGCTGTTATTCGTAATTAAATCATTGAATTCTCGACATCTTAACATGTATTTGCATGGAAATAAGGTGAAATAAATGCTTTCATTTCCGTGCATGTGTTTACATGTGCTATTGAATCAGTAATTTGAACTGTGACTAAAAAAAAATTAAATAAAAAATTGTCCTTGACACCAGGACCTACCGTGGAGCTGATCTGCCCACTGACCATTGACTTGTCATCTGTAAGATGTGCCTGCCATTCTTCCACTCCGGTAGTGGGTGTAAACCCAGGACCCCTTTCAAACCCATAGTGGCCTGGTCTAGGCTAGCTGATGAAAGTTGCAAGCGAGAATTTCAGCATCGCTTGCAGCTGGGGTTGGCATCATCCCCCACTCCTCTGGATGTCGAGGGGAAATGGGCGAGGTTTAGGACTGTGGCTCATGTAACTGCAATGTCAGTTTTGGGCACATGGTCCAGACCTCCTCAGAAACCCTGGCTGGCTGAGAAAAATCGACAGGCCCACTCTCATCGTCTACAGCATCCCACGTCAGAGAATGAGGAGGCTTACCGCAGCCTTCGCTCAGAGGTTTGGAGAGCCGTGAGGCGCTGTAAGGATGGTTGGTGGTTGCGAGTTGCTGAGGAGATGGAGTCTGCCTCAGTGGCCCACGATCACAAATCGCTCTTTAATTCCATCAAAAAAGTTACTTACAGCGCCACACCTATTACCATCATTAGAGGAATGAACGGTGATCCAATATCCGACCCCCAGAAACAGGTTTGCAGATTTGCTGAGCATTTCTGTGAGGTCCTGCTCACAGAAAGGACCGCTCAGATTGTAATAACTATAGGGGCATCTCACTCCTCAGTGTGCCAGGAAAGGTCCTGGCAAGGATTATTCAACATCGCCTTGCCAGGCACGCTGAGGAGAAACTTGCGGAGCCCCAGTGTGGTTTCAGGAAGGGGCGTTCTTGCACAGATGCCATATTCTCTGTCTGTCTGCTACAGCAAAGGTGTAGGGAATTCCAACAAGACCTACATCTCTGCTTTATTGACCTGGTCAAGGCCTATGATACCATCAGTAGGCCTGGGCTCTGGGTTGTTCTTCGTGCTTTCGGAGTCCCAGACCTGCCGCTCGCGATCATTAAGGACCTTCATGATGGCGAGCGGGCCCGGGTAAAACTACGTGGTCGGGAGTCTGAGCCATTCCCTGTTCACCTTGGAGTGGGACAGGGATGTCCTCTGGCTCCCACATTATTTAATATCTATTTCGACCACGTGGTTCATGAAGCCTTTGGCTGTACTGGAGGAATTTCCATCTGGTACAGATATAATGGGAGGTTGATCGATGCCCGGGTGCGGTCAAGGGATGGCTCCCTATTGGTCAACCACATTATGTATGCTGATGATCTGGTGATTGCTGCTCACTCAGAGGAGGAATTGGGGGCGCTGCTGATGAACCTGGAGCTTGCCACTAAGAGATGGGGCCTTACCATCAGCCCAACCAAAACTAAGCACCTTCCTAGGTATTATGTACCATCGGACACTCCACCCCCACAGCTCCCAATTGGTGATGGGGCAGTTGTGAAGAGAGTGGAGTGTTTTCCATACCTGGGAAGTGTGCTTATGACCAGCTCCATTTTGACAGCAGACGTCTCACTCCGAATCATTCGAGCGGCATTATCTTTTCATCGGTTGCGTAACGCTGTGTGGAAGCTACCCGGTTTGTCGCTCCGCACAAAGCTTCAGGTATTCTCGGCCACAGTCATTCCCTCCCTTCTCTATGCTTGCGAAACGTGGACCCCCCCCCCCAATGGAACATCATCGCCGGTTAGAAACATTTAGGCTGGCCTGCCTAAGATCCATCCTGGGTTTAACCAGTCTGGATTGTGTGAGGAGCTCACAAATCTTTGAAAGATGTGGACAAAGTCCCATCGGTGAGCTCCTCCGGCAGGCAAGGTTGCGTTGGCTGGGTCATGTAGCCCGCATGCCTGGCCACCGCATGCCTAAACAGTTTTTTTTCGGCCGGATTGAGGGGGCTAAGCGGGCGCAGCACAGGCTGGAGAAGAGATGGAGTGATGTGGTACAAGAGGATGTAGAGCTGAGTGGACTTGCTGATGACTGGTACCAGCAGTGTCGAGATCGGTCTCTTTGGAGGAGGTTTATGAAGGATGCTGCTTGCTTATAGAATAAATACTTATAGTGCATACACACACACACACACACATAAATATATACATTATATATATATATATATATATATATATATATATATATATATATATATATATATATATATATATATATATATATATATATATATATATACACCCATTATCCCACACATTATTCACAGCTTCACTTTTTCCACGTTTTGTTATGTTACAGCCTTATTCCAAAATTGATTCAATTCATTATTTTCCTCAAAATTCTACAAACAATACCCCATAATGACAATGTGAAAGAAGTTTGTTTGAAATCTTTGCAAATTTATTAAAAATATAAAAAAAAAAAAATCACATGTACATAAGTATTCAAAGCCTTTGCTCAATACCTTGTTGAAGCACATTTGGCACCAATTACAGCCTTAAGTCTTTTTTTGTATGATGCTACAAGCTTAGCACACCTATTTTTGGGCAGTTTCTCCCATTCTTCTTTGCAGGACCTCTCAAGCTCCATCAGGTTGGATGGGGAGCGTCGGTGCACAGCCATTTTCAGATCTCTCCAGAGATGTTCAAGTCTGGGCTCTGGACATTCACGGAGTTGTCCCGTAGCCACTCCTTTGTTATCTTGGCTGTGTGCTTAGGGTTGTTGTCCTGTTGGAAGATGAACCTTCACCCCAGTCTGAGATCCAGAGCGCTCTGGAGCAGGTTTTCATCAAGGGTGTCTCTGTACATTGCTGCATTCAGCTTTCCCTCGATCCTGACTAGTCTCCCTGTTCCTGCCGCTGAAAAACATCCCCACAGCATGATGCTGCCACCACCATGCTTCACTGTAGGGATGGTATTGGCCAGGTGATGAGGTTTCCTTCAGACATGACGCTTGCATTCAAGCCAAAGAGATCAATCTTTGTTTCATCAGACCAGAGAATTTTGTTTCTCATGGTCTGAGAGTCCTTTAAATGCCTTTTTGCAAACTCCAGAAGAGCTGTCGTGTGCCTTTTTTACTGAGGAGTGGCTTCCATCTGGCCACTCTACCATACAGGCCTGATTGGTGGAGTGCTGCAGAGATGGTTGTTCTTCTGGAAGTTTCTCCTATCTCCGCAGAGAAATGCTGGAGCTCTGTCAGAATGACCATCAGGTTCTTGGTCACCTCCCTGACTAAGGCACTTCTTCCTCGATCGCTCAGTTTGGCCGGGCGGCCAGCTCTAGAAAGAGTTCCGGTGGTTCCAAACTTCCATTTACGGATGATGGCGGCGACTGTGCTCAATGGGACCTTCAATGCTGCAGAAATGTTTCTGTACCCTGCCCCAGATTTGTGCCACGATACAATCCTGTCTCGGAGGTCTGCAGACAATTCCTTCGTCTTTATAGCTCTGTTTGTGCTCATGCACTGTTAACTGTGGAAGCTTGTATAGACAGGTGTGTGCCTTTCCAAATCTTGTCCAATCAACTGAATTTACCACAGGTAGACTCCAAGTTGTAGAAACATCTCAAGGATGATCAGTGGAAACAGGATGCACCTGAGCTCAATTTTGAGTGTCATGGCAAAGGCTGTGAATATTATGTACATTTTTTTTTTCTTTTTTTTTTTAACAGATTTGCAAAGATTTCAAACAAACTTCTTTCGAGTTGTCATTATGGGGTGTCGTTTGTAGAATTTTGAGGAAAATAATGAATATAATCCATTTTGGAATGAGGCTTTCAGGATGCATATGAATATTTATCACCATTATACAAGCCACAATATGATTGAGTAAATATTACAATTTCATCATGGAAACTTTTTTATTGAGCACTGAGAAATCTTTCACGATTTCTGCTCATTTATTTGCGTTAACTTAAGCAAATGGGTTGTTTTTCAACTCAAAGAATGGTTACATTTTTACAAAAACCCTGGGTTAATTTTATATAAAAAATGGGTTAATATTTTCAGGGTTATTTTTATCCTTTCAAAATGTCAAATATACCACATTATAAACAAATATGTCAACATGGTATCTCCTTTTATTCTACAACAATTATATTATTAAAATAAAAAGGAGTACTTCTACTGTTATATGACTTCATAACATTTTCAACATGAGATCACATAAAACTAAATTGATGACACGCGAGACGAGAGGAGAGCTGCAGCTCGAGTGTCTGATAGAATCACAGATCGGCGATATATCTTTTATTTCATCCTTCAGTTCATATAATGCGGGAGCGAAAAATGTAAAAAAGCACAAACTCCAAAACTGTCCTTCTCTGCGGTCAGAGCCACACATATGTGTGTGTGTGTGTGTGTGTGTGTGTGTGTGTATATATATATATATATATATATATATATATATATATATATATATATATATATATATATATATATATATATATACTTCCATGTATGTATATGTGTGTGTGTATATATGTATATGTGTGTGTGTGTGTATATATATATATATATATATATATATATATATTACACATATATATAATATATATATACACACATATGTATAATATATATATTACACACACACACACACATACTCACCTAAAGGATTATTAGGAACACCTGTTCAATTTCTCATTAATGCAATTATCTAATCAACCAATTACATGGCAGTTGCTTCAGTGCATTTAGGGGTGTGGTCCTGGTCAAGACAATCTCCTGAACTCCAAACTGAATGTCAGAATGGGAAAGAAAGGTGATTTAAGCAATTTTGAGCGTGGCATGATTGTTGGTGCCAGACGGGCCGGTCTGAGTATTTCACAATCTGCTCCGTTACTAGGATTTTCACGCACAACCATTTCTAGGGTTTACAAAGAATGGTGTGAAAAGGGGAAAACATCCAGAATGCGGCAGTCCTGTGGGCGAAAATGCCTTGTTGATGCTAGAGGTCAGAGGAGAATGGGCCGACTGATTCAAGCTGATAGAAGAGCAACATTGCCTGAAATAACCACTCGTTACAACCGAGGTATGCAGCAAAGCATTTGTGAAGCCACAACACGCACAACCTTGAGGCGGATGGGCTACAACAGCAGAAGACCCCACCGGGTACCACTCATCTCCACTACAAATAGGAAAAAGAGGCTACAATTTGCAAGAGCTCACCAAAATTGGACAGTTGAAGACTGGAAAAATGTTGCCTGGTCTGATGAGTCTCGATTTCTGTTGAGACATTCAGATGGTAGAGTCAGAATTTGGCGTAAACAGAATGAGAACATGGATCCATGCCTTGTTACCACAGTGCAGGCTGGTGGTGGTGGTGTAATGGTGTGGGGGATGTTTTCTTGGCACACTTTAGGACCCTTAGTGCCAATTGGGCATCGTTTAAATGCCACGGCCTACCTGAGCATTGTTTCTGACCATGTCCATCCCTTTATGGCCACCATGTACCCATCCTCTGATGGCTACTTCCAGCAGGATAATGCACCATGTCACAAAGCTCTAATCATTTCAAATTGGTTTCTTGAACATGACAATGAGTTCACTGTACTAAAATGGCCCCCACAGTCACCAGATCTCAACCCAATTGAGCATCTTTGGGATGTGGTGGAACGGGAGCTTCGTGCCCTGGATGTGCATCCCACAAATCTCCATCAACTGCAAGATGCTATCCTATCAATATGGGCCAACATTTCTAAAGAATGCTTTCAGCACCTTGTTGAATCAATGCCACGTAGAATTAAGGCAGTTCTGAAGGCGAAAAGGGGTGAAACACCGTGTTAGTATGGTGTTCCTAATAATCCTTTAGGTGAGTGTGTGTGTGTATATATATATGTGTGTGTGTGTGTGTGTGTGTGTGTGTGTGTGTGTGTGTGTGTGTGTGTATATGTATGTGTGTATATATACACATTATAAACACACACACACACACATATATACATATGTATATATATATATATGTGTGTGTGTCTGTGTTTATAATGTGTGTATATATACACACATACATATACACACACACACACACACACACACACACACATACATATACACACACACACACACACGTGTGTGTGTGTGTATATGTATATATATATATGTATGTATGTGTGTGTGTATATATACACATATACATATGTGTATGTGTGTGTGTGTGTGTGTGTGTAATGTGTATATATATTCTGTGATTACATTAAGTTCTTCTAGACTTTTTGCTTACTGAGTATATGAAATAAATTTGGAAGATTATTAGTGAAGCCAGCTTTAGTGGTTGAAAGAATAGTTCTACCTGAATGATAGTGTGGTGTAGATTTAGTAACATTATCTTATTGCCGCATACAAGAGACGATGTAATGATCTGAGATATCATTGCTCTGTGGCAGAATTTCTATAGTATCAACATCAACTCTGTATGACAGAAATAAATCCATCATATGATTATGGCGATGAGTCGGTCCTGTCACATTTTGTCTGACTCAAAGAGAGTTGAGAATATCGCTAAATGTTAATCCCAATGTGCCATTTTCATGATCTATGTGAATGTTGAAGTCACCAATAATTAAAGATCTATCCACAGAAACTACTAGATCTAGGGCTGGGCGAAATGTCTTTAAAGAAAATTATATCTCTCTATTTTTCAGCCTATTGATGATATTCAATATACAGTACATCATGATATTTATGTATTTGCTCTAAAATAGCTCAAAAGTGGTGTGTTTTTTTTTATTAGAGGTACCATCATTTCATCCAAACAGCCATTGTAGCCAAGTAGATTAAATATTTTAAAGACATTAAATAATAATCTAATAATTCGTTTTTCATTAAATAAACACAAGGGAGAATGAAATTCAATCATTTTAATTGATATGAACTTTATATTTCATACACAATGATGCATAGTAGCTTAATAAAAAGCATTATTTATCTTCAAATGTTTTAACTGTGTAAAGCTTCTTCACTGACTTATTTTTGAAACCCCAGTTTAACATTACATAATACTAAATTATTACTGTGGGACATGGTAATCACAGGTTGATTATTATTATAAATGCTGAATTTTCATTATTATTCTGATTATTAGATTGGCATTATAATATATTAGCATTGTAATATTTCTTTCCTGTTTACTTAATCTTCACCTGGGGGCTTTTATTTTGATACCACAAAGATAATATGTATTTGACAGTTTTTTTTAGTGTTTCAGTTGACAGTGTTCTATATTCTGTGCTGTTTTTGTAGATTTGTAAAATAACTTGTAACTTTTACTAATGTTTGGAATAGCACGAATGCTTGAACCTGCTTTAATCTGATTTCACAATGCACGTGAACTGATCTGAGAGCGCCGCCATGTGCATGCACACAGATCATTGCATCACTGGTTTGTTCTGAATCAAATACAGACCATGTTTATCTGTCTTTAAATCTCAGCCATTTGTGGATTAATAATCACATACGACCAACTCGCCATGTTGATGTTATTTTGATTAATTAGTCTACTGATACGCTCTTTATGAAACTTGATGGCCAAATGAAAGCATATTAAAATCATTGCGATATTCCCGATATTGGTCAATTTTACAAAATTTACAAAATTATCTCAATTATATCGTTAATATTCTATATATTGCCCATCTTAAATAGATCGGATAGAAACTTTGCAAATTAACCAAGGAAATCAGAATACGGCCCTATAATCTATATACTGTAGCAAGTGCAAAATATTAATTTATATCTGATGGTGTCACATTAAGCGTTATTAGTTCAAAAGACTTAGTTCAGTTTTGCCGGAAAAATTCAAAGGATGTGACCTTTTATGCGTGCTCACGAGAGCCTTGCCTCAGTAATAGCTTCTCTTCTGATATTCAACAGTGACAACAGACAGTCTGCAACACTAGGTAATGTTATCTTAGAGATCGAATCCAGCAAGCGTCTGCCTCCCAGCACCACACCGACTCCTACACAAACTCAGAGTAAGCCAAAAAATGTAAATAAAAAATGTTTCTACTGAATCCCGTCTGGCTAAGCGGGAACGTGATCATGGTCGAGTGAAAACTAGAGTGAACATCAGCAGGGATTTTTAATTCCTGGAGGGGCCTTCGTTCAGTTTTGGGGATCAAATCCGACCCTGAATTGGTGTTCTTATTGGATAGGTAAGCTTACATAACTGCAAAGCATGTGAAATATAGTGCCATAAGGATTGATCTGTGTAATTTATCTAACTTGATCTTGCCTGCTAATGCTGACGAATTGCAAGCTACCTTGCTTCATAACGATCTTCTCTTTATACTGAACGTCAGGTATACAGGATAATTTTAAGCAAATACGCTGGTTTCTTGATCGTAGTACAACAGATGACATATAAAACATACAATAGTGCAACATAACAGTGCAGTTCAACAGTAATATGTCTGGTATATTTCGGTAGAATGTTGCTGTATGTGTATCTGTATACTATGTTAGCTGATAAGTAGTTTTAATTTAGTCTCAAAGTTTGTAGTAAAACAATCATAACTGTATAATTTTAATTATGCTACCTCATCTGTCAGCATGATGCCAGTGAATCACATTCAATCTCTTTGTACATTACGTAATTGTTTTGGCCGATGCTCGCTCGCTTGCACGAGCATGAAAAACAGGTAGCTGGCTGCAGTTCACTTAACGGCCACAGGTATCATTACTAACAAGGGTTTCTAAATCTTACATACTGAACCTTTTAATATATATATATTTTTTAATGATTTAGTGAGCGGTTTGTGTTTAGTTCGGGGAACCGGCACCGTCTCTGTGATATCTAGGTTATACAGTGTTGTATTTTATGTGACCTGTGTGATGTCTCAAGGCAGCTAGCAGATGTTCGAATTAGAGGATAGGGTCACATGGGGTAACCTCCTCGTGGTTGCTATAATGTGGTATGATCTCGGTGGTGCGCATGATGATAAGATGCGTGGGTTGACTGTCTCTGACATTTGTCCTCCGCCACCCGGATTGAGGTGGAGTTACTACACCACCACGAGGACTTAGAGCGCATTGGGAATTTGGGAGAAAAGGGGAGAGGAAAAAAAAACATTATCTCTGGTGATCTCCGACTGGCGAAGATGGACATTGTTAGTGCCACAGTATATACTGGCTTCTCTTTCTCACTGACCTCACCAATGTTCGGATGCATGCCTCTAACTCATTAACCTTCTCCATCAGCCTGACTAATTCCTTACAGTTATCACATATCCCTCACTGCTGATGGAAGAATCTGTAGTAAACATGTGGCATGCAATCAGAATCAGTATGAGCTTTATTGCCTAGTATGCTTACACAAGGAAGGATTTTGTCATGGTGACAGAAGCTTCCAGTGCGTAGAGAATGCAACCATATACATTTAAACTTATTTACATATTGTGACATAAAAATTTAAAATAAGATATAATGGATAAATAAAAAGATAAATATACAATACAACAATAATGTTGTTTGAATATTTTATTTACAGATGTACAGTTATGTGCAGGTGATGTAATGTATTGAAGAAGAGGTAGGATATGCTCAGTGCTTTGTAGCGCTAGCCAGAGGACAACAGTTCAAAAAGAAAGTGTGCTGAGCCAGCAGGGTCAAGAGTGATTTCACCTGCACTATTCGTTACTTTAGATGTGTACAGTTCTGGCAGGGTGGGTAGGGGAGCACCAATAATTCTCTCAGTAGTCTGAACTATCCTTTGATATCTTTTGATGTCTGATTTGGTAGCTGAATCTAACAAGACAGTTATAGAAGAGCAGAGGACAGATTAAATGACTGCTGAGTAGAACTGTATCACCGACCTGCTCGATTCTACCGATGGCCAGTCCTCTCCTGATCAGCCCCAAAGTGCGTCAGACCACCGGGAAAATGCCCGGTATGCCAGATTACCAGTCCAGCCTTGCTCGTTTGTCAGGACAGTGCACACACCTGATGATAAAGGTTTTATCTTCTACTCGCAGAGCAAACCAATAGAACAGTGCAATAGGGATGCTTGATTAATTTCTGAAGCAACATCTGCACTATTTAAACCGCTTTGCTATGACCTATGCAGGTGTGGAGAGGAGAAGTTGACAGCTGCACTCTCATCGAAGCAGATATATCTCTCATCCTGGACCAGCAAAATTTATATTAAAATTAATAGCATTGCATAGATTGATTTTAAATAATAATTAAGTTATTTGCAATGCTTAAAATGATAATATTATTATTTTTGTTTAAGTAATAGTATCCAGTGTGTTTTGAGGAGAACCAATATTTTTTTTTGTGTGTGATTTTAAGAATTTTTTTATAAAGAAAGAAACTTAAAAACTGAGAATCTTTTAAACTATAGAACCATTTATTTAATCTTGTAGATGTTCCATGTTTTGTTCACAGCTCGTACTGAATGTAAAAGGCCAGTTTATGTAATGTGACATGTTCTGATTTTTAAAACGGCTGTTAAATAAAAGGCTGAAATGGAAAAAATGGAGAGTAAAAATAAATTGTGAAGAAACTGAAAAGGAAAGATATTGAAGGACAAGATGCATCATGATCCATCGAGAATCGTTTTATAATCGAATTGTTATCGAAAAATGAGGCCAGCAGCCTCAAAAACACTGAAATCAGTGCAGGCTAAACAGGCTTGTAGTTCCAGCTCTGCTTCATTGGTCCATCTTTTTATAGTCTTCACTACAGGTTTAGCTGATTTTAGTTTCTGCCTGTAGATCAGAATGATGATGAACCAGACAGTGATAAGAGTCACAAAGCTGCTCTGGGGACAGGGCGATATGCATCCTTTATTGTTGTGTAGCAGTGATCCAGTGTATTGCTGTCTCTGGTGGGGCATGTAATGTGCTGTCTTTATTTGGGCAGTCAACGTGTGAGATTTGCCTTGTTAAAATCTCCAAGAATAATAAAAAGTGAGTCCGGGTGTTGTTGCTCTGTGTCTGTGATCTGATCAGCCAGCTGTTGCAGTGCTGCGTCACACGCTTGTGAAGGAATATAAACACTCACAAGAATACACGAGGAAACTCCTACAGTGAATAGGTGTACAGTTAATGAAGAGCGCCTCTAAATTAGGACAGCACATCTTCTTCAGCGTTGTTACTTCTGTACACCAACATTCGTTGATGTAAAAACACATTCCACCTCTCGTTTTCCCCATTAACGCCACGATGCTATATGCTCTGAACAGCTGGAAGCCCGGTAGATGTAATGCCCTATCCAGAATGGATCCACTCAGTCAGGCTTCCATGAAGCACTGAGCAGCAGAATTTATTAAGTCCTTGTTTTTGTGGGTGGAGAGAAGTAATTTTTCAGTTTTGTTAGGTAGAGAGCAGAGATTTGCTAGATCAGGGGTGCCCACACTTTTTTGTGTGATGATCTACTTTTAAATGATCAATTCAATAAGATCTACCAACTAAAAAAAACACAGTTTCATTTAAAATAAGAAAATGCTTGTTGGGACTACTGCATGTATCCCTACATGGAATTCATCTTCTAATTAATAAACAAAATGTATAATAATGTTCAATGTTGATATCATTCAGTTTTAAAACTAAACCCAAAACACCTACAGCACAGTAGATTACAATAGCCAGGGCATTTACCTTATTCTGATGACTTGCACTGAATGGAATCAGACAGTTTTGCCTAATCCGGGCAGTAGCATAGCAATTTCGCGCTCTGTTCTCAGAAGTCTTGGAATAAACAAAACCTCGCCTGGTCAATATTTACTCGTCAAGTGCAAGTCAGACAGAAACTAAAAGAAGGAAAGACATTATATTTATTTTTATTAAAATGTATCGAAAGTACATTTAAATTTTGTGCGATCTACCAGCATTGCCTTTGCGATCGACTGGTAGATCGCGATCAACGTATTGGGCACCCCTGTGCTAGATGGATGCTTGGCAGCACAGAACACAGGACAAACAAACAAAATGGCAAAAGAACTGGAGAGCTCCATTCCGAGGCAGCCATCCGTGGTGGCATATTATTTTTAATGCAGGAAGCAATAACATGAGCGGATGCCATGACTTACTGCAATTGTTTGTTGTTGTTATGTTTGTTCTCAAGCGGCGAGGGCTTGAGATCGATGTGAATCCCTCCCGTAATTGTTTGATATTGTTGTGGTGGTTTCTGATCAGCAGAGGATAAGATTGATGCAATAATCTGTGTAAAACAAGGAATAACATTTCTTGATCTTTTGATTTAGAACATATTAAAATTATAAAAAAGGCATGTCATGACCCCTTTAAAATAATGAAGCACAGCAAGTCTTTTTTGAAGTGAACACAGTTCCTTTGAAATAGAACAAAACAGTTTTGTGTTTGACACACTGGTAGGAAATGTTTGTGCATTATTAATATTAAGATGGCAGAAAATGCTGGATTAAAGCAAGAACACTGTTTAGTCATCAAACCTGCAATAATTAAATAATTCAACTAGTGTGTGTGTGTGTGTGTGTGTGTGTGTGTGTGTGTGTGTGTGATCATTAGGGCGTTTTATTTGGCTCTGTTCAAGCATGTGATGTTTCTGGAGAAGAGAGGATGTCCCCGCACGGCTCTGGAGTACTGCAAACTCATCCTGAGGTACCACATGCACACATCGCTTTCAGAATAGTAAATATACAAAGGACATTATGTCAAAAGTACTTAATGTCCAAAAGAAATACAAAATAAGTTTTTTGAAATGGTCTCACTGTGCTTTCTGTGAATTGAACGAGTACACATGACAATGTCCCTGCATGCCTTTGTTTTGACATATACGTTAGACCTGTGAGAGTTTTGCATTCATAATGCACATAATTTTGTTTGCAGTCTAGATCCAGATGATGATCCTCTGTGCATGCTGCTGTTCTTTGACTTCCTGTGTCTGCGCTGTCGCGAGTACAACACCCTCATCAGACTCTATGAGGAATGGGAGGTAAACACTCACCCTCACTATAGTATAGTCACTCATGTTTTTATTGGTATGTGCTCTATTGATTTGCTTGGAAAATTCACAAATCCCAGACTGATCTTGCATCAGCATTCACTTTCATTATATGGAGGACAAAAAACAAAGGAAGTGAATGGTGACTTCGGCTAACATTCTGCATTATTCTCTTGTCGTGTTCCATGAAAGACAGAAAGTGATTTGGGTTTGGATCTACCTGAATGATGGGTAAATAATGAGAGAACTGTGCCTTTAAAGATGACAGGACTTACACATACACTTAGATCTTCACAGAGCACCTGTGTTTCATAATATTAGCAGATGTTTGTGAAAGTGTCTTTGTTTATATTTTAATGTGCATTCATTTGAAGAGGTCTTCTGTTTGAAGCTCTGGATTCATGGGGATCTTTCATGCTTCCGTTTTCCATTTCACAAACATAAATTCAGAATGATTGTGTTCTTACTGCAGTCAACCTCCAAATGTCTCACTTATATTTGTCTCTGTATTTTAACCCAGGTTTGTAGAAATAATTTAAACACTGCAAATACATTCAACTTTAAACTCAATGGCCAAGTTTGGTTTTAATGGGACTATTTTAACAGTACTACGACTGAGTCATAGGATATTAATAAAACCTAAAAGGTCATGAAACTCTTTGCATGAACCCTTCTGTAGATGTTTCTTTGATTACAAGATGACAGGTACATTTGTAAGTAAATAATGTTCTGATTGCCTCTGGTCTCCTCTACAGCTACCACCTGATCTTCATGAAATATCCTCTGAGTTCAAATTCATAAATTGGCATTTAAATATTTGAAAATGAACAGCTTGAGATATTGTGAGGAAATGTAGATCCTTTGGGCTACAAACCAAATACAGAGAAGTTGTGATTTTTTTTAGATAACGTCATCTATAGCTACCTAACAAGAAACGGAATTACAGTGACTAATTGTACATTTGAGTCATCAATAACAGGGAGTGTTTTTGTGTTGATTCAGGTGCATCGTAATCTGTCCCAGCTGCCCAACTTTGCCTTTTCCATTGCTCTGTCCTACTATCAGCTGAGCCAGCAGGAGGATGTCTCACCTGAGGAGCAGCAGCAGCTCAAGCACAAATCTGATGATCTCCTGCAGGACGCTCTCATCATGTTTCCTGGAGGTGAGATTCAGAGCTTTCAGATCCTCTGGCACATTCACAGTAGGAGATGTAATGGAGGAATAGTAATGTAAACTATGAATGTGCTGTTTTAGTTATGGTTTGAATTTAATTTTCGTTTTTCATTTGGAGATCTAATTTGTAATGTTTTACATTATCTATTTAGTGCCAAGTGTCATGTTTCACGTTTCAAGTTGTATTTTCAGTTCTGCTGTGCAAGTATAATAGTATGGATCATACTTTTTCACAAGGTAGGGTTTTATTCTTCCCAAGGGGAGGAATTTTTGAGTTCTTGTAGTGTTTTTATAGTACAATAAGCAATTATATCTCAAAAGATAAAGGATTTTCTCAAGGAAGATTAAAAACATGATTCCTCAAGATATATGTTTTAAATTATAAATATTTATAATAAATAAATATTTGTGAGCTCCGTCGGATTAGTGTGAGCTCCATCGGATTAGTGTTTGAGTTCTGCTAGAGGTGGGCGATATGACCAAAATCTTATATCATGATATGTTTAATTTTATATCATGATAAATAAATATATATATATATATATATATATATATATATATATATATATCTCATGATATAGTACATTTTGGGGGAAAATCAAGAAAAATTGGCTTATGTATTTAAAAAAAATCAATATTGTAAATTCTATTTTGTAATTCTGTCAGTGAATTAAATACTTTCAAATATTTCCTCTTTATTTAGAGCTTGTATTTAAATAATTTTTACCATAACGCTAAAAACATTTTGCAACATTTCAGTTTAATATGTTGAGGACCAATATTATTATAAACTTTCCTCAAGAAACTCTTCCCAAAGCAATGCAGCATGGTGAATGATACATAAGTAAAAAATAATGAAACGAAAATAAACACTTCTTGCAGAAAATAAGTACAAAATAAATATAAACACGTTTAGCAAAAAAAAAAAATATATATATATATATATATATATGTATATATATATATATATATATGTATATATATGTATATATATATATATATATATATATATATATATATATATGTATATGTATATGTATATGTACAAAATCTTTATTGATTGACATTTTGTATCTTCGCCACGATACATATTGTCATATGCCCAGCCATTAAGTCCTGCTTTAGGCTACATATTTCTGTATATTTGAAGTGTACAGTATGTGAGTTTGTGTGTGGATGTGTTTCGCAGCACTGATGCCGCTGTTGGACTTGTGTACTGTGCAGCCTGATGCAGCAGTGTCCTCTCACGCCTTCTTTGGGCCCAAAAGCCAAATTGGGTAATTCTTTCCATCTCTCCCTTACAGACACGCACACACAGGTTTGTTTCACTGTATTAGTGAGGACATTTTCAAATATTTGTCACTCACAAATATAGTGAAACCTGTACACACACACACCAGGGTTGGACACAAGTCTGAATATAAGGATTGACTTTATTCAGTTTCGTGAGTTGTATATAGAGTTGAACTGTGCACAGGATGTTGAATTGCATTGACAGGAAGAGGTTTTTATTGAATTGCCATTCAAAGAAATTTAACAGAATTTAATTAGTTCATTAGTCCAACACAACAACAAAATGTGCAAGAGCTGATCACTGCTTCAGCCCTTTTTACACCTGTATTAACTGAGTTTCAGATGTGTGTCACTGCATGATGATTTCAGACACACTGAAGAAGATCCCTGATTGTGCATGTAAATATATGCACTAATTTCCTTTTAAAGCCGCATTTAACTGGCAAAGTTTAAAACCCTTGTTTTAAGACAGTGTTTGATTGAAGGGTGAGTGGGCAGCACTTCACTGCTGTCTGGTATGCTTCTGGACAGATAAGCGTTGATACTTCAAGTGTGATATTGTCAAATGTGTTTTTGACCACCACCAATCCGATCTTAAAACCCTGTGGATAACGTTTACACCTGTATTTACCACTAAACACCTGTGATCTGATCACCTGTAAACTGGAACTTCAGTTCAAGGATTCCATCTTGCGAGCTGTTTCATGTTGTTTGGCTCCATTTTAAAAACGAAGTTCAAGCGTGCTGGGAAATGTGTGCTTTACTGCCACGATCCATACAATTTTTGTAAAATTTTTCTTTATTATTTTTATATGTACTTAAATTCAAATTACAATATTGCATTCTGTTTTTAACCTCATGCAACCCTGTGTACACATGCGTGTACATATTGTTTTGTCTTCACTATATGCAACACATTATTTAAATTAATTTAAACTGACTGATCTCAGTTCAGAAGACTCTTAAGTTGTCAGTAAAGGGTTAAAGTTTCGACTCACCGAGTTATGTGACAAAACAACTTGTCCCCATCACAGCAGAGTTTGTATTTGGGAGAAATGCCAACAAAACTACATCTGGTAAAAAACCTCATTGAGTTTTTACATTGAAACCTGTTTGAGTCAGGGGTAACAGCTCTAGTTTTGTCCAATATGCAAGTTTTTTTATTTCAGTGATTTATCATGAAGCCACTGTTAAACAAGATGACCTCCTGCAAGGACAATAAGCCTTAGTTACTGAAGAAATTTGTGTTTTCACAATGTGATTCAATGGATGTATCCAAAAGCTGGAAAATTTTGCTTTCAGAGGCTGTATACAGGGTTAGGATGAAAATAAGGTGGTTAAGTCCTTGGAGCAAGGGAACATCCGTAGCTTTCTATGTAGCTAAGCGAATTCACTCCAAAGTTCTGGTCAAAAGTTCAGTTTGAAGTTGCAGATGAAGTTTGTCCACATATATGGACATACATTTTTAGGAAAACTATTTGCTCTAGAAATGTACTATTATTGTTGCATGTTTATTAGGTTCTACTAGTTACATATCAAAAAGGGAAATTCAAAATGGTCTCGGCAGTCACACTCGGGTCTCAGGAAGTTAAACCAGTGAAACTGAGAGATTTGATTGATCTGATTAGTGGTGTATTTGTGTGTGCTCTCAGGCAGCCTCCTGCTCTGTCACAGTTGTTGTGTCTGTATGTGGGCCGCTCTCACACACTGTGGAAAGAGTCTGGACTCATGCTGTGGCTGGAGGAGAACGTCAGGACAGTGCTGAAGAGAGTTGACACGCATGACCCCTATGTGGAGGATTGTCAAAACAAGTAAGTAACGCTTGTTTACTGATGTGTATGTGCGTTGATTCAGCCATTAACACTTCTACAATTGAGTCGCACCTTCTGCAGGTCATCGATTTACACACCCTCTGGACTTTTATCCCATGATGAAATACAAAAAATTGACTGGTACAGTGTAATCATGACCTCATGGCTGCAGTTGTGTCACATCTCAGTGTGTATCGTGGCCTGTTTCTGCTGTCTGTGCACATCTCTCTGTGTTTTGGGTTCATGTGTGAACATGTGGATCTCTTCTGGACAGGAGGAAGCAGAGATATCAGAGCGCTCCCAGAAACATTCACAGACATGTGCTGATGTCGGAGATTAAAGAGGCCACAGCGACACTTCCTCTGGTGAGACACACACCTCACTTCACACAGCCACTATTGAATATTATATCACAATACAAGGCTCCTGTTTTTAATACATAATAAATCAATTAAAACAAATTCATAAAAAAAACATTCTGGAGGTTAAGGTCTAATATGTACTCAAATTGGATAAGTTTTCACATGTCAGAAGTCACAAAACTACTGGAAGATGAACTGATTTATTTTATTGTCATTTGAAATCAGTCACTATTGAAAATAAAATCATCTGTGTGTACACACTTCCTCATGCACTGAACAATGTCAATGTCAGTGTTGTTCTCTCTTTTTCAAGTTCAATGATTTAATGATCTTTAGAAACGTCTGAGGCTGAATGGATTTGTTCATGCCTTGTTTGTTAGTTTCTCAAGGTTCCTCTCTTACAGGAAGTGACAACACAACCAGGAATGGCTTTTGACCCGCTGCCTCCTCTGGACTCTATTGCGTCATATAGCAGACCAGAAAGGTAGTGCTCCGTTACACTGTTAACCTCTCTACTTTCATCAGTTTAATGATTCATTAAAATCAGTTTAAATCTGACGTTGTTGTGTAGTTGACTCTCGCCTGATTGAATGTAAGTTGGGTGAATTATTAACCTATTTGAAAAATATGATGAGGACAAGGGAAATGTAGTTTGAAGGATAAACTTCACAAAGTGAAAGACTAAATTGAGGGTTTTTAACGAGGTGTTTCAAATCAACACAGAAACTCAGGAGAAGTTTAGTTCTCAAAAATACACGTGCTTGGGGGCCTGGGTAGCTCAGCAAGTAAAGACTCTGACTACCACACCTGGATTCGCAAGTTCAAATCCAGGGCATGCTGAGGGACTCCAGTCAGGTCTCCTAAGCAACCAATTGGCCCAGCTGTTAGGGTGGGTAGAGTCACGTTGGGTTAACCTCTTTGTGGTCACTATAATGTGGTTTTCGCTCTCTGTGGTGCACATTGTTGTGCCTGGATGCCGTGGAGAATAGCGTGAAACCTCCACATGTTATATGTCTCCGTGGTAACGTGCTCAACAAGCCATGTGATAAGTTGCGCGGACTGACGGTCTCAGATTGAGTTAAGTCACTATGCCACCACGAGGACTTAGAGTGCATTGGGCATTCCAAATTGGGGAGAAAATACAAATAAATAAATACACATGCTCATGTCCTTGCTGAGGTGGACTGTAGAGGTTTCAGGGCCGAACGGTCACTGCATTTAACCAACCCCAAAATTAAGCTAAAGCTCTGTCTTTTCTTAACATGATATGAATCAAACAGCCTTTTCTCACCAGTAAATCAGTACAAATTTGACCAATATTTGCCATGGTTTTTGAAGAGTCAAGAGTTCATGTGTTTCAGGCAGAATGCCGGAGTGGGAAGTGAAAGCACACTGTCTCTGTTTTTTCGTTCACTGCTGCCAAACTTCAACCTGCAGGTGAGTAGATGTGTCTCTGTAGGCAAAGAAATTCCTTCCAATGAGAGGAAAAAAAAAAAAAAAAAAAACCTCACAGAGAACCGCTTTTGGTTTTAGATGTTGTGCATTATAATACTATTCAAACTGTCAGAATGTAAAAGTTGCTTTTTATATATACAAATTATCACTTTTCTTCTATTTTTGTCCATGGCACCAGAAATAATTTCTAGTTACGTTAAAATTTAAAATTGTTTATATAAAAATGATCAACCAAGTGAATGAATGTTTGTAGCATTGAGATTGAGAAATTGGAACAAAACATTTAAAGTAATCTAGTGCATATTAAAACTACTTAAATTATTGACATACTGTGTGATTATTAACTGTAATGCATTAATCCTGATTTGATGCCGCCAGAATTTGGGTTGTACATTGTTTTTGCTTTAGTGTAACTTAGTTCATATTGGGTTTTGTTGGACTTACTAACTACAAAGCAGCAACTCCTTGTCTGTTTTTTGTTTTGTTTTTTTGTCAGTGTTGTATTTTAGGCTGTATTTCCACATCGCATAGGTCCAATATTTTGATGTATCACAGTTTTTCTCCCATCAGACTCAAGTTAATGTTGGTTACATTAATGTTGGTGTTTACGTTATTAGGCATCAAGCAGATGGCATTTTGACCAAGAATTAGAAAATAACGCAGTTCATACATGCAGCAGCATTCACCTCAAGACACGCAGACAGACGCATGTGATCCGACTGTATGTCAGAAAGCATGAGAAAGCCAATTGAGTGGGTTCTGCAGAAATATATGTGTATTTACTATTAATGTGATACCAAAGAATGTACTTTGGACATGCAGAGCAGATTGTGTGGCTCCCAGTTCAGGAAGTTCACTGTACTACAGGAAGCTGTCCTTCTTCGCCACATCAGTGCAGAGGAGTTGTGAAGTCTTACGTAGCGTCAGAATGATCTTAAGAGGCCCAAATATGTTTTGAACAGCCTTTTTGATGTTTTCTTTCATTTAGAGGCCTGAAGATGGACAGGAAGTGGCCCGTGCTGGCCGAGAGTTGAACCAGGAAGTGAATCGACTGATGGTGGCCATGCGAGACATGCTGGCGAATATCCAGTTTCAAGAACCGCAGTGGGAGGACAATCCCGACAGAGATGAGGAAGAGTGGGACTGACAAACATTAGGATGAATGAATCATCTGTTAATGATCTTCTTAAGATTAAAAGTTACTTTAAATCCTACATATTCCAAAAAATTTTAAGTTTCTTGGAAATAAATGTCATCTGATTCGGTATGTTCTTATAATGCTGACAGATTCACACTTGAAGTGGGGCTCAAGTGTCTTTACAGTCTTTGTTGAGATGTATTGTTTAGTTGAGATGTATTGTTTAGTACACCACAACAGTCAGTGAACATGAGAACAGTGAACATTACTTAGATTTTCATTCTGGAACATTTAACTTGAGTTACATTAATTAATATTAATTAGTTAAAATTAATCAGCACTGCTAGCTTTGGGTTGAGGGTTTTGAGTGATAATATATCCTGCCAGACTGGATGTGCTACACATGTTGTATGTTAAATATGCACTCAGTGATTCCTGTGAAGCACTATTGATATTCTAACTTAACTGCCAAAACAAACACACCTCTCCCTTCTTTGCACCTTTGGAAGCACAAAAAGTGTATTGGATTAGAATTAGTGAGTGCACCTTTAAAGGTTTTTTCTGGTAAGAATCCTGATGCATAACATCCTAAGATGATCACTGGTCCACATAGAAAAATGTCCCATCATTTATTTAACAATAAAGGACTACAGTTCTCTATTGGAGATAAGAGTTGGTTTGATCTTGTTAGTTAGATGCAGTTTATTATTCAGTGCCAACAAAACATTACACCAAAACAATACTCGACTAGAGAACATGAGGGCTATTAATACACAGACTAGTTAAACAAGTAAACAAGACAATTAAACATGAACCAATAAAAGGACTAAACTAATAACAGTCTCCGGCAATAACCATATGAACCAATGACATAACAGAACTGATAACGACTCATGTACGCAAACCAATGAGGACACAGGACTAATAAACATAGTGGAACAACAGTATGACAGTAACATGACAAGGAAACAATAAGAACTAAACACATGAAAACATGGCAGGAACAGGAAGTCACATGACACATACTTTTCAAAATAAAAGACATGAACAAAAATGTGTATGGGAGGCAGCACATTACATGGTCAGGAGGCCTGGGAGGTGGCCACCAGACATGGTCAGGAGGCCTGGGAAGCATCCACAGGACAGGAGACAGAGGCTCGGGGTGGAGCCGAGGAAGTCTCAGGGACTGGCCGCAACAGGGGAACAGTCTTGTTGGCTGTCAGCACAGGCAGTCTATGGTCGTGAGCATGGGCAGTATGGCTGGTGTAGTGATTTGGCTTGACATGGCAGACATGGCTACATGGCATGACGTAGTTGACGTGGCAACACGGCAAGGCAGGGCCTCTTGACTGGGCATGGCATGATGAGGCAGATGTGGCGGCCGAGGCTTCAGGAGCTGGCCCTAGGATGGATGAGGTTTCAGGAGCAGGGACAGACGAGGCTTCAGGCGCTGGCTCTGGGATGGACAAGGCAGTGGCAGGCATGGGCACTGGCTCAAGGACCGTGGCAGGTGTGGGTGCTGGCTCTTGGACCATGGCGGCCATGATGGGGAGCTCTGGCTTTGCGGCCGTGACGTGGAACTCTGGCTTGGCGGTCGTGACGGGGAAGTATTAAATGAAGGCATTTCAACTCCATTAATCCGCGCGTGTTATTGACATCTCATCTCATCTCATCATACATGACATATCTTGCGCACGCAATAAAAGATCTTGCACGCGAACACATGTTTGACAGCACGCGCAAGACAATTCCCCTAAGTCTCCCGCTATATCCAATCTAATCTGCTGCTTTTGCTCGCTCAAACCCTTTTATTTTTGTCAGTCATGGGGTGGGCTTTGCTCTTTTGATTATAAACTAAAATGTCATTGGTTACCTTTTTCCGGAAGTCTTTTTTATTATAATTTTTTTTTATTCTTGTATGAACATCAACAGAAAGGAAGTCATACCTGAAAAAGATTTACAAACAAAGACTGAGATTATAATTCAATTTACACATCACTTTCTCAGAGATAGAATTCTGATTCAGAACAAGCTCAACTTCACCTTTAGACATGGCTTCATCAATGGACCCGCTGCATGTCTCTGTTTGAGCAAGCAAAAGTAGCAGATGAGATCCATTAATCCGCCCTGAGACAGATAAGAGTGTGTGACTTGTCTTGCGCATGCTGTCAGGCATGTCCTTGCGTGCAAGTTCTTGTAGTGCGCACGCAGGAGATGTCTTGCACACGCGGGATCTTCTCTTTTCCTTCAATGAACTACTGTGCTCAAGTGTCAATAATGCACACGAGGGTTTAAACGCACGTGCGATTTCTTCCTTTTTCCTTGCATGGCTTTAATCTATCGTGCGTGCGAGCGTCAATAACGCGTGTGGATTAATGGCATTGAAATGCCTTCATACGGGGGTCGCCAAACTAGATCACGCAGCCTTAAAGCCCAGGGCACCCCCGGGTAGTCAAGGGCCCCTGGGCACTGGCCCCATTGGCCCGGTCGGTAATCCGTCCCTGGACAGGACTAATAAACATAGTGGAACAAGAGGGTCATATGACAGCAACATGGCAAGGAATCAATAAGAACTGAAAACATGAAAACATGGCAGGAACAGAAAATCACATGACAGGAACAAGGATCTTAATTTTCTAAATAAAAGACATGAACAAAAACACATGAAAACGTGACAAAAACCAGCCCATCTGGCACCAACAATCATGCCATGGTCCAGATCACTGAGATATTTTTTTTCCCCCATTGTGATTGTTGATTTGAACATTAATTGAAGTTCCTGACCTATATCTGAATGATTTTATGCACTGCTGCCACATGATTGGTTTATTAGATAATCACATGGATGATTGTTGGTGCCAGACAGCTGGTTTGTGTATTTCTGTAACTGCTGATCTTCTGGGATTTTCACACACAACAGTTTGACTCAGGCCAGCAAGCAGCTTTTTAGTGTCACCCTGGCAACTGGCTAGCAACCAAACAGGCTTAGCCTGGTAACCATATTGCAAAGCCCATATCTTTGCACCAAATCATAGTAGAGACTTTAACTTTTGATTAGCAAGGAGCCTTGTTAGTATCAGCCTGGCAGCTGCCTTGAAACCAGATGGGGTTACCCTAGCAACCGAGTAGCAAAACACATATCTCTGCACCAGAACATCATAGAGGGTTCATTTAACTCGAGATAGATAACTTCCCATTTATTGTTATCCTGGCAACTGTGGTGACGAGTTTTGCCACGGCAAACACCACTCACATTTTCTTCAGGAAATGTACCTATCTAGTTTGCAAAGCAAAGCATCACTATTATAATCTCACATTCTTATTAGTGGTGCTTGCGAAGCAAAGCATCACTATTATAATCTCACAAATATATTCTGCTTCTAATTCAGCACCTAACTCATCCCACACATTTGCCACCGAATGGGGTGGACCCACGAATGGAGTGTCAAATCAACCGGCCTATTGAGGACAACTGTGCCCTGACTTGGGGTTGTGGGTACAGTGCACCTCTACGGGGCACAAAACCATCCCAAAATGTCCCGTTGACTTAACATTGGAAAAAAATTGTTGGATCCTATATCCTGATTAGAAATTCATAGACACATGTGGGTGGTCTTATTTGAATCGGGCAGGCAAGCCTTCTTCGAACATACCCTGATATGATCTGACTACAAGAAAGTAGTCAGATCATATCTCCCAATCAGAATGACAGAGACATGGGGGTGGGCTCATTTTAATCTGTCTTAAATACTCTTTAAGTGTCACCTTGGAAATGGCATAGCCACACCCTAGCAACCAGCATTTATGGGAACCTAGCATAAATAGCAACCCCCCCCCCCATTAGAACAGAATGTCTTAGAGACTTGCGGATTGGCGCCTTTGAGTCAGGTTATTAAGCAGCCAATAATAATCACTCTGTTTAATGTTTAGCCACACCCTAACAACCCAGGGGTCAAGCTCACTCTAGTTTGAGGGTTACAAAAAGGAAGAAATAATGATTTTTTTTTTTAATGTAAAACAGCATGATAAATAAATACATTTTGAATATTCTAATAAAAGTGTGTAAGATATATGAAAAGAGAAGCCATTTCCTTAACATGGAGAATTTTTTAGCTGTGTATCGCGAGTATAAAAAAAAAAGACGTGGCAAAATTCCCATTGCTCATTCTAATTGTACAGTGCAACACTCAAACAACAGGGTAACTAGTCAAACAAAACGACCAAAAATGGCAAAGTGCCAGGAAGAAGAGAAAAATGTATACACTAAAAAGAAAAGGTTTTTATTTGGACAGTTATCTCAAATTTGGTTTCATTGTAGCAATGGACAAAGTGAGAATTGTGTAATCTGTGGTGAGAGACTAGGGAATGAAAGCATGAAGCCCTGGAAACTGAGGAGGCATCAGAGCACCAAGCACCCTCTGGTGCACCCGGTTGAAAAATTGTCAACTTTATCAAAACCCGTCAGGTGAACAAACCAATCTTTGTAAATGTCCTGAAAGGCAAGGAAATCATTGATTCATTTGTGCATAAAGTGGAATTCAAAAATAATAAACTGATGAAACAGGACTTACAACATTTTCCATCACTTCTCAAACTGAGTGAGGGAAATTTACCTGAATCCTTGAGAAAAGAGTTCACTCGTCACATGGAACTGCTACAGGAGGAGATTAAGTCACCATTATCAGATGTTGATGAACATGACGCCAAATGCACATGGATAATGGATTAATTCACCGCAAAGGAGGGGGACATATAGTATTTAGAAGCAGAGGACGAGCTCTTGGATGTTAAGACAAATTCTCTTCCGAAGAGATTCTTTACTGAACACGGGTACAAATGGTTCTGGCTCGTGAAAGGACCCGACATTGCGCTTAAGCTTGTGCATGCCACAAAAAGACTCATCCTGCTGTTTGCCACAACATATCTGTCGGAGACTGGTTTTAGCTCTCTGGTAACACCAAAACGAAGGCACGCAACAAGCTAGATGTGCACAATTACTTTCGTCTGGCTGTCACCAAAATCAAGCCTGCTATCCAATCTCTAACGCATGAAATGCAAATGCCTCCTTTTCTCCTTGAAAAAGGTTGGGAACCACTGATTTAGAGCACCCCAAGCAATCAGCCCCATTGACTTCCATTCAAAAAGGCTGAGAGGGATATCTTCAGATCAGAAAGTCCTAGAGAGATGTTTAACTTGGGTGAGCAATCTGTCTTCAAGTATCATCATGGAAACCCCTTAGCCATGCCCTAGCAACCATTTAGAGCACCCTAACAACCAAACTCCATTGACTTACATTCCAAATCGCTTAGATGGGTATCTCTTGATCAGAATGTCGTAGAGACTTCATTGTTGGCTTGACTCAGGACAGAAAGCAGCCTTCTAGGTATCACCCTAGCAACTGCCTAGAAACCACATGGGCTTACCCTAGCAACCAAGTAGCAAAACATATCTCTGCACCAGAACATTGTAGAAACATCCCATTTGGCACAAAGTGCTATAACATGCTAGCATCATACTAACATGTTAGCAATGCCTAGCAATGCATTCTATCTATCAATAAACTTTCAGACTAGGCTTTTTCAAGCCAACCTAAAGTTTGTCCTAACGAAATTCTCTTGTTTGAGATTGAAAGTGTAGGACAAGAGTAAAATATAAAAATATAAGACATTTGAAAAGTAGCAAAAATAAATAATGAAAACATGGAAAAGATTCAAAGACACTACTAAAGTGACATAATTAAAAAAAACTTGTTTGAACTGTGTGAGAAATATGAAATTGTACATGCTGTTCTGCTCTGTGTATGTGTTTCTGGCCTTCCATGTGTGTTCAGTTTACCCCAGATGCAGGCTCCAGTGCGCACGTTAGTGAGTCACTATATTTAGCAACTGCTGACCATTTTCTTCTCTTCCTCTTTATGATGTTCCGCATACTTATTTCTGTGAGGTGATTAGGTCATACTCGTTCTCTTGAGGTGAACAAGGTCAACCGTAAGTCTGGCGCATCTGCATATGGCCCTTTTCCTGTATTACTCCAGAGCACCCATTTCTCCCCCTTTGACCCTGGTTGTCACTTTCCTATTGGCTGATTCTTTGTTCCTTTGTCTTATGAAGAATATAAATAACATGCTTGCTGTAATAAACATTGAGTAGATTGAATACAAACCAAGTGTGTGTCATTCTTTCTATTCCCTTCGCAAAGTCTACAGAGACTCAGCCTCATGACTGCGCTTAACTGGGCACAAACATAGACAGACGGGACCGGGGGAATTGGAGATCGCGAACAGTTCGCGAACCAGATCCAGAACAGTTTGGGGGCTCGTCCGGGATACCTCACAAACAGGTATGGTCAATTTTCTGACAAACTTATGTTGACCTGTTTGTTGAGGTATCTCTGAACCGTATATTACGTGCATTTGTTGGACTCCCTAAAAAGAAAGGGAAGGTTATTGCTCTGCCAAAGCTGCAGAAAGGGAGCTGATCACTCCATTTTGAACAAATGCACATCGAAAAATTTTTATTGGAAAGGGTTTCTCTGCATCAGTGGGCCCCTGGAAAGGGAGCGTTTGCTCTGTGAGATACACAAAAAGGAGATAAAATACCTCAGATTGACTGTAGCAGTTGAACATCCTCACTAAGGTGGGAAGAGGATGGGTTAAGTAAAATAAAAAAAAAAAGAAAGGGTCATTTATTAGAAGAAGGTGCCCAGTCCAGCAGGCTTTAGAACTGAGTGTGTGGGGAAGTATATGTGTTGTTTGTTACGTGTTGGTTATAATTTGACTTTTTAATGTGCTTGTGAGAGTATCTGTATCTATAAACATGAGAATTATGACTAAAGCGTGAGCGCATATGAGAATGTGGAATGTGTGATGAGTCCTTATAGAAAGGAACACTGACTGTATGTTATACGAGCCCTGTAAATAAGGGGACAAGTGTGAATATAAGCCCTACAAGGGATATGATGAAAGTGACTGTTGTCTAATAAAGAAAAACTTTCATGTGTTGAATGAATGTTGGGAATGAAAGTTGTCTGGTGAAACTTTGAAAATAAATTTCATTGATGAAACATACAAAAACCGGTGTTGTGAATTGATCCTGTAAGTGTTAGAACTGAGTGTTTAAAAGTGTTTGTAAACTTGTGAATAACATACAAACAAAAAAATTCTAGAGTGTTTAAAAGTGTTCAAAGGTTTGTTGATAACACATAAAATTTCTAGAACAGGAATGGGGGACAAACTAAGTCATCCCCTGCTAGGGAAATTGCCAAAGGCTTTCATGTTCAGAAATAATTAGGGATAAAATACAGAACCATACCTTAGAAGGTTATACCTTATTTTATCCGCGTTTGCAAATCTGATTAAGTTATGACATTTTTAGATTACAATATATATATTTAAGCTCTGATACATACATGGGATATGTGTATGGTTACAGTCACACCTCGATGGTTCAAATTTATAAAATGTAGGTACAACTTGGCACTCAAGTAATAACATTTCCATTAGATAAATAGAATAAAAAACGCTATTGGCATGGTTGCAGATCAGAGGGCCCCTGGTTTTCAACACAATGCCTATACGCAATGAAGAACATGATAAAAGGATAGATGGTCTGAAAGGAATAAACACCTACTGACCCATTACAATTTCAGAGGGGAAATACCATCGATTGTGACTCAGCCATCAAATTACAGAAGTTGGATTACTTTTGAATTAACACTATTATGACATAGGCAAACATTTTTATTACGATCATAAAATTCCTATTGTAATTATATTTAATAATGCATACCACTGATGAAAATGTTAACCGTAATAATCGTTCCACTAACTATGACAGAGGCACTAGCAAAAAAAAAAAAAAAAATTACGACAGTCAATTGACTGGACATGATTATAGAGTCATACTATCCAAAACCTTACCTCCAGAAATAACTGAATTGATATTAATTGATAAAGTGACTTTGTTGGATACAAAATTTGATCAGCCACAAATAGTGGAAGGAAGAATGGGGAGACAATGACGCTTTTTAAAGACCTCCTCACATTGCTGCAGAGTATGGCAGCATATAGACAAGATATAAATTTTACCAGAATCTCCATTCTGCTTATTAGTTTGTGATCTGGTGCATAAAATTGGGGCTAAGATAACATTTGAATCTAACTCCCTCCCATTGCTGTTCCCATCAGTATATTCCCAGTCTGTGTATACAGGATGTTGTGGTGATGTCTGCAGTTTCACATCTGCTGAATGAGCAAAAACAGAACTGCCAAATGTCGACCAGGCACTATGGGCCGCCAACAAAGACGAGGCAGGCCTCAATGATTGCAAAACTCCTCTCTGACATGTCGGTATACTGCAAAACAATACCCACTATCCAAGGAAAAGGAGGAAGGTATAGGTCCCATAATGCAACAATGTCTGTGTAAAGGTATTATAAACTCTCCATATAACACTCCAATTAATTATGAAAGAAGGCCAACGGCACTTGGCGTCTAACTCAAGATTAATGATTTAATCATTCCACTCTCACCAGTGGTGCTTGATGTGTGTATAACTATAAATTAAATACCTGCAGATCACACTCATTTGACAGTAATCGACTTGTGTTCTGCCTTTTTCAGTGTACCAGTATCTCATGCTGCACAGCCTCTGTTCGCATTCACATATGGGGGCCAATAGTACATTGGTGCATTGATCTTTGCACAATCACATGGCGGCACCTACAGACCAGCCAAAGGCCTCCCTGCGTGTCTGCGAGCCGTGGCTGCTGCAGCATTGATGGTGCAAGATGCAGAGCGTATTGTTCCACTCATTGTGCACACATCTTACCAGGTAGGTGATCTCCGTGATACACGGTCCAGAGAGGGATTTCAAGACAGCAGAAGGAAAACCCATATCACACCAAAGACCTAGTTGCAGAATTACTCAGAGTAGCACAACTGCCAACGAAATTAGCTGTCATAAAGGTTGCAGGCCACATGGCAGGGGAGGTGAGAGGAAACAGATTGGCTGATTAAGTAGCAAAGATGGCTTCAAAGGAAGTCGTGATAAGACCAGATCTAAATCAAGCTTATTTTCTATGATGCAGAACACTTTAGTAAAAGATATTGACGTAAAACTTTTACAGGCAAACCCATCCGAATCTGATATTCAACATTGGGCCTTGAATGAAGTGAAACCAGATCAGAGTAATTTGTTAAGAGACAAGCAGGGTCGTCTGGCCCTGCCAAAACTGAATGACACCATCAAGTGTAACTAAACTCTCTCCTTTTGAGATACTAATGGGTAGGCCTTTCCCGACCCCCTGGGTCAAAGGTCGCGCTGGCTTCTTTTTCTCCACAGGTGACACAGAGTTGGTGATCGAGTTATACGTGGACTCCTAAGTGAAAAACATTGAACGGTCCTCGTTCTCAAGGCTGGGGAACCCCAGTACCAGGGTCCGGCAACGGTCATAGCCTCCCGAGTTAAGCCAGCACCAGAGGAGGGACTGACAGGTAACTGCTGAGTGCGACCCCACTGGAGGAGCTGAACATGCAGCGTCAGTGGCTAGCATAATGCAGGAGCCCTAGGTCCTGAGAAGAAACACCACATGTGGGAACAATTCAACATGTGGATTCAACCATCCACACCCAAACAAAAAGGGCATCCTCCACTCTGACACAGCCGAACTACACGCCGGAGGACCAAAGAATCTGGAACAGAGTGGACAAGTTTTTTCAATCATTATTTGCCCCCATTGGTGTAGCAAATGTTATGAATCAGGTAGAAATGAACAGGTTTGATTTAGTTACATTTATGAATGTTACAGAACAAGTGTTAGAGGGAATAAAGAAAGAGCTCCAGAACCGGATGGTATTAGACCAGCTCACTGCAGCGCAGGGAGGGGTCTGTGTAATGGTAGGTGAAGCATGATGTACGTATATCCCAGAAAAGGATGGAACAGGTGGAATCATAGAGCAAGGTATAAAACATATTTCTGAAATAGTAAAGAGGTCACAAGACCGCACCAATGGAGATGTTGATTTCTTTTCAGGTTTTTGGACATTCATTTACAAAATGGAACATTACTTAATGGTCATATTCTGCGTTTTGCATGTATTTTTCATCATCGCCTGCTTTTGGCCTTGTTTTATGGCTTTAATCAAACAAATGATTTCCAGCTCTCTTAGCTTAGTGGTAAAACCACCTCAAGTTGCTTATCGACCCCTAAGAATGAACGAAGAAGATACGAGGGTTTAAAACTCCCATCGTAAATGTTTTAGCATGGTACAATATTTGGTAAGATTGTGATCATTTTATGATCAAAGGAGGGATTGTGAGAAATATGAAATTGTACATGCTGTTCTGCTCTGTGTATGTGTTTCTGGCCTTCCACGTGTGTTCAGTTGACCCCAGATGCAGGCTGCAGTGCGCACGTTAGTGAGTCACTATATTTAGCAACTGCTGACCATTTTCTTCTCTTCCTCTTTATGATGTTCTGCATACTTATTTCTGTGAGGTGATTAGGTCATACTCGTGCTCTTGAGATGAACAAGGTCAACCGTAAGTCTGGCGCATCTGCATATGGCCCTTTTCCTGTATTACTCCAGAGCACCCATTTCTCCCCCTTTGACCCTGGTTGTCACTTTCCTATTGGCTGATTCTTTGTTCCTTTGTCTTATGAAGAATATAAATAACATGCTTGCTGTAATATACATTGAGTAGATTGAATACAAACCAAGTGTGTGTGTCATTCTTTCTATTCCCTTCGCGAAGTCTACAGAGACTCAGCCTCATGACTGCGCTTCACTGGGCACAAACATAGACAGACGGGACCGAGGGAATTGGAGATCGCGACCAGATCCGGAATATTCCTAACAAACTGAAATCTGTTAATTTCAATAAAAATCAAATCAAATTGTATTGTCACACAAATCAAGGGCTGTGTATTTAAAATAAACCTACATTTGTGTTATGAACACTGGTACTAATCAGTGTAATTTCCTTCTCATGCGGCTCTTTTTTGTATACTTGTTAGACACTTATCAGGATTAACAAGATTCCATTATATAGCCATATTTGAAAATATGCTTGAAATAATCTGATGCTAATTGTGATAAAGAAAATGTAAGTGTCATGCCCTCTTGTGGACAGAAGAACTATTTACATAAAATAAAAGTTCCAAAACTAAATTCAGGAGAAGCTTTTTCAGTTCCCTATCAAAAGCTACACTTTGAGGCTGCACTGATTTAGCGCTTTGGGAACGTCTTTAAGAGTGACCAGCTTTGAATATGTGTGCAACACATCAATGAAATTTACTAGAATTTATAGCCTCCACTGGTGACATCATCAGGATGCGCCGGTACAGGGGCTAATTAGATGCGCAGATCTAGACAGACAGGTCTTTTGTGTGTGTCTTTTGTCTTCAGACCATTTTGTGTGTGGTTTTTCTTCTCAACCCTGTTAAATATTTCTATTTTCCTCTGTTAGGAGTTAGAATATGTTTGGCAGTGCACAGAAACCTTTCTCTTAAAAAAAAAGAAAAAAGATAAAAAAAAGACTGATAAACAAAGCAAGCGGTGTGTGTTCCCATGTTTACGTTCTATGGCTGAAATGGACACACACCTTCTTGGGGGAAGGACATGCTGCTCTTGCGTTGGGGCGGGGTGGGTGCGAGAATTGCGATCTGCTTTCAGTCAAAATGCTTCGCACTCGTCTCACTTACCTCTTCCATTGTGGGGCTCTCGTATGGATCTGGCCAAGGAGCAAGAGACGGGTCCATCCCTATCTCTCTCTCCCCAGATCCAGCCGGTCCTTCTCGGTCCTTCTCGGTCCTTCTCCTCTTCAGTTCATGAGGGGGACGCCAAATCTCTTGAGTCTGCAGACTTTGAGCTACCCACCTCTGAGCATTCCTCGCATGAAAATAAAGCGGCTGAGGAATTGCTTGAGGTGGTTACTCGGGCGGTGGCCAGACTACAGCTAGACTGGCCATGCAAACAAGAGACCCCCAAACACTCCAAGCTGGAAGACAGATTTCTGTCTGGTGGCCAAAAAAAGTTAACGCTACATCAGTCCCTTCCTTTCTTTGATGACCTCCATGACGAGCTTTCTCTTTCATGGAGGAAACCTTATACTTCCCATGTCTTCGTGCCTTCAACGTCAACATATTAGACTATAGTGGGTGCTGAGGCACGGGGGTATTCCATGATGCCACGGGTAGAAGAGACATTTTATAGTATATTTTTCAATATTCTAGTATGTTTCTTATATATCAAAATACTTATATGAGTTTCCTGGCCTTTGTGTGACCCAGGAGAGAGCATATGAGGTTACTAAAAGTGTTTATGCTGCAGAGGCCACA
This sequence comes from Xyrauchen texanus, assembly GCF_025860055.1. Classification (NCBI taxonomy): domain Eukaryota; kingdom Metazoa; phylum Chordata; class Actinopteri; order Cypriniformes; family Catostomidae; genus Xyrauchen; species Xyrauchen texanus. Next base: position 136,999 of record NC_068304.1, read on the forward strand.
AAGAGCACCCAGCTGTAACAAAATAATGAGACTAAGGACCTTGAAGATAGACTAAAGCCAAGTTTCTACCAGTAAAAAGATATCAAAAGGCTCTGTGAGATAATGGTGGCAAATAGTATCCATTGGTTACAAAAATAACAAAGGGGCACAGAAATGAGGTAATGCCAGATAACAAACTGTATAGAAGAGGAGGTTTTGGACTAAGACAGTCAGAACGGACAGCTGGCCGGTCTCATGTTTGTTGGTGTTCAATAAACTACAACTTTGGCATCTGGAACTCAAGACTCTGAGAGTTTTCTTACAACTTAGAGAGATTCATCGTGATATTCCACGACATATCTTTGGCGCTCAACTCGTGGGGCTGGCATTGAGGTCAAGGGGGCAGAGGTCGCTGGTGGGACGGCTTGCACGATCGCACAGAAACACCGGCGCCAGAAACTGAGGTAAGCATCTTTGCTTAAGGTGTTTTTGTGTGATCTGTGGTAGCGAGTCCTGGTAAGTGGCTTCCCTAAGACTTTTGCCAGTCCGGACATAGAATAATTTGAACTAATTGGCTAAAATAGAGGCGAGTTCCAGATTTCAAAAATAGGGGGGTGGGATTGTTTAAAGAGAGTTTAAGAAAGTTTATTTGAAGAAGGTAGAAAAAGCCTGGGGGTGAGTCGAGAAGCGACGCGCGTGAAAATTCCCGGTTAGGTGCATTTGTGACCGATCACGGAAAGTAGGGACACAAGTCGGTTTTGGGGCATTTTGAGTTATTCACAGATTCTGAAAGTGTAGTCTCCAAGCTTTCCAAGGATTTGTAACACATGGAAATCTGACAATATTTGGAGAAGTTGTGGCCATTTGAAGGTAGGCACTCAAAAAAGCTAAAAGGGGAGAAAACGGCCTCAAAAGATTGTGCAGTTCTCACCTCTCTCTGCTGCTGGGAGTGACAATAGGGCTCATTTACATCTCATTTAGATAAGCCATACCCCTGTAAAGCTCCCCCTGTAAAGCTGTAAAGCACAGGGGGAGCAAAAGGTCAGGAAAATGTGCCATCAAAGAAAAAAAAAAGTTTGCAAACAGGTAATAAATAAATGTCTCTTAGCATCTACCGATAAAACTGTATAGGCAACTCTTATGTACACTGAGTGCTTTTCATACAAGAATGTAAAACTAAATTCAGGTGGTTGGTTGATAAAGTGACATTGCAGGTGTTGTAAACAAGAAAAAAGGTCTTTGTGACACAGTCCAATGAAATTACATTCAGCATCCTCTTCTGTGGACTCTTCTGTGTTGTGACCCTTGGCTGGGCATGTGATGTCTCTTGCCTCGTCAGCACAGAATGGCCTGATTTTTTCATATAGATAGGTCTGCCTGTCAATTTTCAGTCCAGGTGGGCCAGGACAGGAAGACCGTCGACAGGGGGCAGATCTGCTCCGTCGCGCAGTAGCTGATATTCGACAGGTTGTGCATCACGGTGACTTTTTGCAAGCACCACACCTGGTCTCTTGGCTTCAAAGCTGTGACAGAAAAAGCACATAAGACATTTTAAACATGGCAAAGTATTTTCTTATAAAAAACTGTCATGTGTATGTTGTTGCTATGTTATATTGTATGTACACAATGTGAAAGTTTCAATTACCTGAAGTGCTGATAACTCTTGATCTGTGGGAGTCTACGGAAGTGGCGAGTCAGATGCTGCTGCCAGTCGAAGGTCTGGACTAAAACTTTGCCCTCTGCCGTTCCAACAAGCTGTGGGATATTGAGGTGACTCACAGGAGAGCTGTTTTCCACAACCTGATGACAAAAAAGAGAAGAGAGGAAGAAAAAAAAAGATCTTCAGTTAAATGTTTCATTGAAGCAGAACAGAAAACAGCACTGAAGTCATTAAAGCAAAGTAAAGTTAAAGTACCTCAGGGATGTCTGCCAAAGTGTTGACTCTTGTCTTCATGTAGGCTTGCTTGATGAGTCCAAAGCCACAGTCAGGGGAAAACTTGGTGTGGCCAGCAATAAGGAAGTGGATTTCAATTTTATTGTGAAGCTTGTGTCCAACCCGCCAGGCAAGGTACCAGAGCATGAAGTTGTTCTTGTTCTGCCCACTGCAGTTGTCACAATGAAGATCCACCTCTGTTTCTCCAACTCCAAAGTTGCCGAAGAAATGATGCATGTAGCTGATGACTTCATTGCTTCCCTTAGTAGATGACATGCCTTCATCAATCAGGTAATTCACCTGTTTCTGCAGCCCTTCACATGAAACACCAAATAGGCCACATTTCCGTGGGGTCAGGAAGTACATTGGTCCTGACTGGAGAGGGTTTGAGGGAAAGTGTAACTGTAGGAGACAGAGGGAGAGAGGGAACTTGGATTAGATTAAATTAAATTTGCATCTATTCATAATTGTCTAATAAAGATAAAACTTACTATATTGATGCTATTCTGCATTTGCACTATTTATTCTCATGCACCAAATCGCCCTTTAAGGGACATTAATAAAGTAAAGTGAAGTAAATGTGTGTGAAATATTACCTGCTGAGCAAAATCAAAACTGTAATGCATCCTAATCTTCTTGCTTGCTGGTAGGGATGGTCCAAAAGACAGGTTGGAGCCAGAGCAAATCTTTCTGCAGGCAGCAGTCATGTCGTTGTACACAGCCCTCTCTTTCTGCACAAGGGAAAGATGATCTTGTTGCTTCTTTACTGCTTCAGACTTTCTATCATCTGGGAGGTTTGCACTTCGTATCAGCTGCTCGTTATTGCTTTGGCACTGCCAGCAGAGATCTGTGCGTGGCCGGCAACTTTTGATGTGTGGGAGAAGTCGGTTCCACAGTGCTTTGAAGCTGGTTTTACAAACTGCACGCTCACCTGAAAAACAGATATTGCTTATGGTTAATTGTATTGTAATTGCTAATAGTGCTCCGCATTATTTCACTTTATAAGCACTCAATTTTAAATCAATGTTTACACATACCAAGCTCCTTAGCAGACTTCACGTAGAGACGCCACACTGAGGCCTTGGACACATGAGTTGGCAGCAACTTCACATGCCAATCCTTATGCCCAGGCTGTCGGCCAGGCAGCATGATGGCATTGTCTTCTGCATAGTGTTTTATGAAGTCCACAACTCTGTTGATATCCTCAGGGCTGATGAACCTGGCTGGTGGACGTGGCAATGAGTGCTTCTTCCTCAAACGTGGTCTTGCCCCATTCTCCTCATAGTGTTTGACTATATCAGCCAGGGTGTCTCTGCCAATGCTGAAAAAAGGGGAAATAAGAAAAACGTTTAACATCATGGTCTTGCTAACAGGCATCTTGTCACCTATATCAAAATGTATTGTACAAATTATAGGTACTTTTACTTTACTGAAGTAAATTTTATGATGAATACTTTTTACTTTTACTTACTTTAGAGCTTGTATCTGTACTTCCTGGTTTAGTCTTGTTTTAGTCCTGGTTTAGACCTCAGTTAGTGGTTAGACCTGGTTCGAGTCAAAGGATTAAAAAATCCTAAATTAAGTCATTAACACCAGTCAATTCAAGCAATTGAAGCATTATTCAAATTAATAGCAGAAGCTCACATTACCATCTTAAAGCTCATTATAGTAATGGGGGTTTTGGCAAGTGATATGATGCTAACGATTAGCAGCTAATGTTACAATTAAAACGACAGTCCTGAGCTAGCTAAAAACAATAGGTAGGTATTGGAAGGTCTAAACATGGACTAAACATGAGATAACGTGTACATGTTCTTAGAATGAACAAAAAACGACAAACTTTGATGTTTATGGAAACTCACCCCATAAGAAACAGAAAAGTATTCTTGCAGATCTCGTTGCCTCCAATGAAATAAGTCGTTCGGGCACACTTTCTCTTTGTCGGGGTCTTCTTTGTGGATGTAACCATCTCCGAAGTTTGCACTGTGCGTCTGTTTGCCTCTAAATGTCCAATAATTCGCATGTCCTGCCACTCTTTTTCCGCAGCTAAAGAATCCAGCCGTATGTTGTACATAATGTCTGGAGAAAGCTTCTGGCTACAAGACTGTCTCCCATGCAGAGAGTTCTCTTTTCTCCTCGTGTAACATTTACAGTCAAAGTTACGGATTTTCCCCATTTCTCTATCTATATCCCCATCAAATGTTACTATCGATATAGCCTCTGATATCTTACGGTCCAACTCGTCTGACGCCAGTCCGATACATTCTTCCTCGTCTTCATCTTCGCTCAGTTGTAGATTAGGGATATTATTCAGTCTTATCATGCCACTTTCATCGTCGCTCAGATCGTCTTCAGAATCAGTGAACGCTTGTTCATAAGCATCCGGCTTGTCGAAGAAGTACTACAAAACATTTTCGTTGTAACGGCCACGGTTCAGCTCGTCTGCGACATTCTTTGCGGCGTCCATCTTCATTGAATTTTGATATCAGATAGAGCCGGCTAGAGCGCTGCATAATAAGTAGCCACGCTGTTGGGGGGCGGGGGCAAAAGCGCCGGCGGCTATTCAGTACGGAAATACACACAGACAATGACACGCCCCTACTGCATGCTAGAATCTCCGAAAAACAAGCCGATTTCAACCTCAAAATGTACGCTTTTAAATATACCAATACTGTTATCTCAAACATGGAGAGGCTTCTTCATGATCTCAACTAACAGATTCTGCAAAAAAGCGGAAATCACCAATTTTGGAAAAAAACACTTGTTTCTCATTTTGCTCACAAGTTGTGCTGCCGACTTGTGTCACTGGTTTCCGTGACGGGTCACATTTATTCAAGGTTTTGCCAGAAGAGTGGCTGAAAATCCTGTACAGGTGAAAATCCTAACACGGGTGGAGAAGTGAAAATTCGCGCAAAATTCCTCTAGGTGTTAGATTAAGTTATTTATTGCAGTGTTTGACGGAACCCGGACTGTGCAGAAAACGGGGAATTGTTGAACTATGTGCATGTTTGAGATAATGAATAATGTGCATGACTAACTATGTATGTTGGTGCATGTGTGCTTTAATTGCGCTGTTTTTGTGTTTATTCAAATGCATGATTACAGTGTTGATGATGTATTGTGTGCAGAGGCAGAATAATACAGAGAATCAGGTGCACAAAGGAAATGCTAAATGAGAGCAAAAGTGGAAAACTAATTGAAACAGTGAATTGAATAAAACAATTGTTGAAAAAGTATAAAGACGCAAAATGGCACCGGCTTCTCTGATATCTCCCTGCCTTGCTCTCACTCACTGGTCAGCTGAACGGACAGCTCTGTGAGTGAGGGGAAGGGGAGATTCAGAAGAGAAAAATAGAATAATTGGGAAAAAGATAAAGAAAAGGCAAAACGTTTTCCATTACAGTGAACAAGACTAGAGAAAAATGCAGAGACAAGCGAGTTTTGTAAAGTTGGAGATCAATGCAGATCTGAAGAGTGGGAGAGAGAATTGGAAAGACCGCTGATAGAGTTAAAGGGAATCAGCGATCATTTTTGGAAAGAATCAGAGTACATAGATTACACAGGGCAGAAGAGAAAATTAACTGCAAAAAAGAAGGAGTTAATGAGAACCTTAACTGAAGTGGTGAATTTAGGAGAAATAGAACAGGAGTGGCCATTTGTTAACTGGTTGGATGTTGCGGTTAGGAACATAGATCCTAAATTATTTGTGGATCACATAACTACACTCTGTAAAACAGGCCATAGAGATGAGATAGATATATACAAGGGACATTTGAAAGTGTCAGTCAAGGAGGCTGAATATTCCTTACTTGAAATCTGAAGTGGCACATTATTGGGAAACGTTGTTTTAAGAGGGCAGACTTGGATAGGGAAACATAGATATGCATGATATAAAGCAGAATGCAAAACTTAAGTGTGTATTGCTAATATAGACATAGATAATGATGCATTACTTATGTGAAAGCAATGTATTGCTCATGTTGAAATAAATATGTAATCAAAAATGAAAGTAGCCTATAATGCATGATAAAGCAAATAATTAGAAAAATGAATGCATTAGTTTAAACACTTGTGACCGTGCTGTATGTGTAAGAAATAAGTAATGTATAATCATGTTATCCAGTTTAGACTTTGTACCCAAGATGTATGTATAAGTAGTATGTGAGGTATAACCATGTTTTCAGAAAAGTTTTGTAAATCACAAAATAAGATTATATTAACAAACATAAAGCATGAATAAACAAATAGTTGGTTTTGAGAAGAAATAAAGTGAAACCATATAAGCAATAAAAGAAGGAACATAAGCAAATAATAAAATAAAAGAATAAGAGAAAATATAAGTTAAGAAAATAAAGAGGATAACAAAAAGAGTAAAAAGAAAGAAATAAAAGATAATAAATAAATATAAGGGGAAGAGATAAGAAATAAAAATAAGTATAATAAATATATAAATAAGTATTAGTAGTAATAAATATTTAGTTTATTTAGTTGGATGTTATCCAGAAGTATAGTTGATAAGACTCGGATAAATGAGCACAGTTGTTGATTTTTTCATTCTCTCTCTCACAGTACGCTGGAGACTGAGTGCTGGGAAAGAGAGAAGGGAGGGGCTGCTAGAGTGAGAATAGGGAGCTGTAAAGGGAGGGCTTTGAGCACCCACAGAGAAACAGAACAATACTTTTTTTTTCCTTGTCTCAGTTTTCCTCCTGAAACAGAAATCATAATGTGGAAATAAGATGTTACTGAATTTGAGAGGAGACTAACTGAGAGGAGAAAAGAAATCGAATTAAAAAGATTAATAATAGAAACACAGGGAATTAGTGATCATTTCTGGAGTTATGAACAAATTAAATACAGTCAAAAATGTTAAGGTGATTTTTAATAGGGAGAGTAAAGGAGAATTAGCACCAATGTAGAAATTGTCTTGAACAGAGACCCAAAATGGATGTGACCTCTGTGGGTGGAAGTACATGAGTTTTAATATAAAAAGAAGTAACAGATATAGCAATCAACCACTGTAAATAATGAGTGTTTTTTATGGAAATAAAGGAGAGGGATAAAAAGAGGACAGCAAAAGGAGGGGCAGAAGTAATAGGTTTGTTTTAGTATAATATTTTTTGAGAGCTCTGTGTTTATAAAGGCCTTGTGTTTGTAAAAAGTGTGAAAGGTTCTGTGTCTGTGAGAGAATCTGTGTTTTAAAGTATGGGAAGTATGACTGAAGTGTGATTGCGTATGGAAGTGTATGTTATATGACCCTATAAATATCCATCCAGATAGAGAGGTTGATCCTTTGCTGCAGAACTAATGAGGAGTATGTATGCAATTTACATAAAAGAAAATCTATTTAGACTATTTTCATCAATATAAGAGGCAGAAGAGATCTGATGATTAAAAACAAAGAGGGCACTTAATAAATATTATGATTGTAGAATTAAAACCAATGATAAAAATTATATTTGTATGTCTGTGTAAATGTGTGTATGTATATGTATATGTATGTATGTATGTATAAGGATAAATATAATACAGTATAAACAAACAAATAGCTTTAAAACAAAAATGTGCATGAAATCAAAAAGTTAACTCTTAGCGGACTGGACAATGTTTATTATTGGGCTGTTCTTTTCATGTCATGTATGAAGCCTGATATAAGATTAACTAAACTGAGAGAGAGCAGCTGTTGAATGGACATGTGTCAGATCATAACTCCTTTTATATCAAAGTGATGAGTAAGAATATTTAGATTATAAAAAAGTGATAACTTTAAAGTGATTGAATTGCATTTGGGAAATCACATTATCTGGACAAACAATAAAGCTTTGAGTCGAGTGTATTGCGTTAAACTAAAGTCAAATAAGTTATTGGATTTTAAACCAAGGTTGTATTTAAGATAAGTGTTGTTATATTCAAGCAAATGGCAAAAGAGGGCCAATGATATGATGATAAAATAAATAATAAGAAAATTATATTTTGTATCTTATTAAGTTAAACCTTAAATGTGAAAACTTCACATTCATGTGTCCATTTTATGTTCTGTCTGGTCCAGTTTATGAGAGAATACTATTTTAACACTATTAAATTAAACACTAGAAAGTTGTTTTGATTTTTCTATGATTTTAAAAATGTCTGGAGAACAATTTAAATGTGAGTGCAGCGTTATCGGTGTAAACTTGATCAACCAACAAAAGATAGGCAGAGATTTTTTATTTTTGTTAGGAACTGTCTGATGAAGGCATTGAGGATGACTTTGAGGGGAAACAGGCCTCTCTTGATGTCTTCAGACAGACAGAAAGGGGCCCCGACTTTAGAAAAAGATAGAAAGCAGATAGATAGCTATTTTATTTTATTTTTATTTTATTTATTTTTTGTTTGGTATACACAGAATAGGTCTTGGTTGATCGTGGATACACTGAGAAGCTGCATTTGAGACTAAAATTAAAGGAAAATAAATTTAAGAATGATTTGGATCATTTCAAAATTAGTCTTTGGGGCAGGTGAAGCCCATGGAGAAAGGTTAAGATTAAATTGAACATCATAACTTCCTCATATATGAACGTTAATAAGTTCATATTCATGTGTCTATTCTGTGTTTCTTTTGTCATCATTATGTGTATGTTGTTTCACTAACTCATTCTGGAACTAGTTTCTCCCCATTGCAGACGGCTGAGAAAGATGATTTTATAGAAGTTACTAATGCTGCAGGAGGAAATCCGGACACAAAGAAGACTGAAAATGATGTGATTGATCTGATTGATCTTCCTGCGCTCATTACTGCTGGTAATCATTATTGATTTGCCATTTATGATATGGATTAAAATTTCTCTGGAAAAGTTGATTTCAGTCTTATACGATCACTTTATGATTTTCCAGAATGCCATCAATGGGTTCAATGCCCGTGTCTAAATTGTTCTGAGGGTCTAAATTTAAATCCAGCAGCTAACCACTGATTTATTGATTTGAAGAGTAAATATTACAAATATGTGGCAAAGTTATAGAGTTACCTATTGAATGGGTTACTCCCCCAAATTTTCCAGAGAGTACCCTCATAATAAAGAAAAAAAAAAAAAAAAAAAAAAGGAGCTTAGTGTGTGCTATAAAGTGCTGATTGAGTGTCTATTTCTATTACTACTATTTTAGTTTGCCATAGTTAATACATGAAAGTGTAATTTTAGAGGTATAATAGTGATAACTGTTAAAAGATGATGAAACATTTGGATAAAAAAATAAATAAATAAATAAATAATGTAAGAGTCATGAGAAATTAAAAGTACGTAGTGTATCTTACTGAGCAATTATTTCAAAACACAAGAAAAGAGATATGTTTTTAGATATGTTTGTCTTTAAGACTTTATTATGTTTAAACTTTTACTTTTCTGTTAGTTTAAAAACTTGATTTATATTATTTTATTAGATAGAATGGAAGTTCCTTCACCTGAGAAAGTGTAAGAAATGGAGAAAGTAGTAATAATAAATTATTACTTAACAATAAAAAAGGGATTATAATATATTAATAATAAGATAGGTGTTGTAAATGTAAAGCTCTGCATGAACAGAAGGCTAAACTTAAGTTGAATTGATTATATAGAGAATGTCGAAAAAGACATTGTGTTCTGTTTTATTAAAGATTTGAAGGTTCTATGTATGTTGTTTGAATGGACAGAATAAAGTAAGTTGAGAGTAGTCTTTTGTTTTTAACTGGTGTGAGATGAGAAAGTTTGAAAGCAGTTAATATAATCAGTTATTATAAATATCACTATTTTTACTGTTGAAGAATAAATTAAATGTATTATTGTGAAACAGTGTAATGCCCCACTCCTCACTCTCAGTCTAAAATTGATAAGTGTCTGCTTGAAACAGAAACACAAGAGCAGAATTTGAAGAAATATTCATAAGTGTTTTATTTCATTTTATTTTGGTTTGATTGTATTTTTATATGTAAAATTATGTGCCTTGACACTAATGTTAGATAGAGTGATATGAAGGAGTTCAAACAGCTCTCCTCATCAATAATTAAAGATTTTATATATTAAGAGGGCAATCTAAAGTTAAGGGTTTATACTAAAGAAAACAGATTAAGTTGAAAATTCATCTGAAAGAATAAATGTAGGTTCAAAAACTATCTAGAGACTATTATTGAATTGAGGTGATGTTTTTAATTAAGCTTCCTAGAAGCTTGAGAGGCTTTGTTCTGATGTTAGTCCCCACATAGATTTGTGTAACATTTGCTGAAGTAGCAGAAATAAAACCTGAATGGAAATGAATGATCTTTAAATGAGTTAAATTTTAGCATATTTTACTTTTACTTTGGACAATTTTAATAGATTGATGAATTTTTAATAATGCTTTTTTGAATTTAACCATGTTTTGAATTGTCTCCATATTTAAGCATTTGTAGATGTTCCATTGGCTGTGTCGGTTCTCTGGTGATACTCCCTGAAAAAGAAAATGTCTGTTTACTGATACCAAATTATTACGGATTGAGGACTGAGCAGTATCAAGACCAGGGGCAAGAGGTGACGACCCAATGACGGTTAAGACTTGACAATGGCGTCACCGCCCAAGAATGTTTGAAAGGGTTTTAAGGGGTGGATAAATACTGCATTTTAATAACCGCTTTACTAAAATAACTTATCACAGTGTTAAATACCAAGCATTCTGTCACTGTGTTGTCAGGGGATCATACCCTGTGTAGAGGAATATTTATAGATTGGTTTTGGGGGTAAAGTTTTGAGAACCGTTGCAGACAAAGGAGTGCTTGACTTTATATAGAAGTATTAAACAAACATGGGGAATGTTTGTATGATAATGAATTTAGACTGGAACATGATTTATTACTTTTACGTATGCTTTAATTGAGCTCATGTACATTGTAAAAGTAATGAAGAATGGAAAAGATACATGGTGGTGACTAAAGATTAAGATTGCTTGTCTTGTTTGTTTGTAACAATATAAATGGAATTAATTAAGAAATAGGGTGCAGGGTTGGCTACAATTGGTATAATAATTGAAACAACAATTTGTGAGAGGGGAATAATATTATATTGTGTGTTACCACTGATTAAATAATTATGTAAAAAAAACAGATGAAGTACTGATCAATGTAAATGGCCCAATGCAACAGAAAGACCAAACTGGGAGGAAATTGATTCCTCCAATGATATGTTATATATTTGATAATTTTTTTATTGATTTAATACTCTGAATTACTCTGATATAGTCTGAAACTATGAAAAACAGCTTAGCTTTCAGGGAAAATTAATTAATGTGATACAGACATTGAGAGTCCTTGGGAAACAGGAGGAAATGAAATGTATGTGATAAGTGAATGAGTAGGGAGTTTTAAGATAAGGAACACCTGTGGTAGTTTAACTCCTCTGTGGAGAATTATAGCCTTTTTGTGAATTACCCTTTCTGTGAATGACCATGAAAAATGTTGTGTATAGATACTAAAGGGATGATCTAATGTTTTTAATTGGAACAAAGTCAGGCTATGCCTGGCTCCTGCCTGGAGGAGGCAGAGGACCCATGTGTTATTTAGTGCTAGAAATGAGATGCAACAAATGTGTGTGTAGCAAATGACTCTAATAAGGGAAATCATTTAATATATTAATCAAATGAATGCAGAAAGTAATGATTGTTAGTTAATATAAAACATGTAACCATATGAGGTGATTACAGTGTTCTTTATGCATATAAAATGAAATAGTCATGCTGTTGCCATCATTGAAGCAAGTTAGGACAGGATGACCAGCTGAAGGAGAGAAGGTGGAAAACAATTGCAGCCTACAATACCAATGAATAAGAAAGACATATTAATATGGATGTTATTACTGACATACTTGGGACAATTGTTGCCCCCAATGATGGGGCCTACCAGAGAAACGTCCCAAGAAGGACCAGGATCACCAGATGAACAATTCTAAGAAAGCATACTGCAGAGTGGGTTCCCTACAATCAGCCTTGGGGATCTTGGATGGCCTTTCCAATGAAGCTGACCTAAAACAAAATACTCCAGAATGTGAATTAAGAAAGTACAGAGCACTTGACGGACTGTATTGAAGAAACTATGAATATGGACTTTCCAACGATGAATACGAGGCAAGATTCAGACAAAGAAGAGCAGCAAGCACAAAACTAAGAACCCGAGGAAGAAGATCAGCAGGAACCGGCTACAGAATCTGAGGAAAGAGAAGAGGAAGTAGAAGGACAAGCGAAAGTAGGGGAAGAGCACGCTGCGGCAGAAAAAGGGATTGAAGTGCCGCAGTAGAGCAGGAAAGCATATAAAGTGAGACGGAAGTACATGTCACAGAAGAACAGGACCAAGAAGGTGAAGAAGGAGAAAGACAAGAAGAAAGTGATCGTCCTGCTGAAACAGATTCAGAAGCAACTGAAGGAAATGAAACAGGCCAACAAGCGCAGTTGTTCGAGGAAGAGTTGTGGCACATGGAGAAAGAATGGAAGCTCAAGGAGGTATTAGTGTTGATGATGCTGTTACTAACATATTTGGGACAGGTATTGCCTCCTATACAGGGCCTACAGGACAGGCGATCAATTAAGGCCCAGACTCCCCAGGCGAGGGACCATCACAACGACCATGGTATGATGAATTTCCTACAATTGACATCTCAGACCTTCAATATTATTCTCCCTAATAAGCAGAGACTAGATAACATAGCACGAGAAATCAGAAAGAAGCGAACGCCTGGATCACTAAACAAAGGTGAACCCGAAAAGCAAAGAATCTGGATAAGCAATTTGGCTAAGCAGAACAAACCGAAGAATCGGCCTCAAAAGACACCTGTCAAAATAATCACCCAAAGACTGAAAAAGCAAATAAATGTAGAAAATGATATGGAACCCATAGAGTCAGCAGGAACAGAGGAACTATTACAATATGCAAATCAAAATGACTGGTATAAATGGGCCAGATATACAGCTAAGCAAGCAAAAATGACAAACTGTGTAATGTGCTCAGCCCACTCCATTGAAAAAATTTGTAGTAGTCCCAAATCAGTATGATTATAAGCATTGCGCTGAGTATTATGCTAAAAAATTGTGGTAAAACAGGGAGAACAGTGTACTGCCCAGCAGAATGTTTGGCATTCTTGGGTCATCCGAATATGATAAATATTATAAGATGATAGGGTGGGGAGATGAAGGCAGAAAATTAGACAAATACGTGTGGATAATGAGAAAAAGAAAGCACATTATCATATAAAATAAATTGTCAACTGGAGTATGAATGCTTTAACAAAACTAAAGGAAAAACGAATGTAGGACAATTTAAGGGCAATTGTGCAGTAATATGGCATTTAGATGATGAAATGTTTTTTAATAATAATGTGATTAGGTTTAGATTTAGATTGCTGTATATACATACATACCAAATAAAACATCCCCAGAAGGAACTTTTACCCAGGCGATGAGGAAACTGCATGACCTGAGAAAGGAAGTTAAATCTAATGTAGGGAGAGATCAGCGGTTTGGGCAATGGTTTGATGATCTTTTTGGTTCATGGAAGTTGGGGCTAATGAAAATAGGTATAATAGTAGTTATGGGACTGACCCTATTTGCATTATTGTTATGTTGTATTATACCCATTCTGAGATCAATTATGACTAGAACGGAGGCTAAGCAAATGGTAGCCGTATCAATGATGACAACGCAAACATGTGTAGCAACCAGACAATATACCATTGGGCCAGGATTGGATGAACTTGATGAGATTTACTGAGAAGCAATCAAGAAAATAACAATGTAAGGGGAATTTTATTTTTGAACACTTTTCTCATGTTTTTGATAGTAAGGGAGACAGCAAGACTATTGTACTTTCATTTTACATAACAAAATAGGTAGCATCTCAAGAAAGGAGTTAGAGGGTGTTTTGTTTGTTATTTTTGACATATTATCAATGTAACCAATTACTTATTACTTATTGGTGAAGCATATCTTTAGTATACTGTATCTAACCAAATAGAAGTAGCATTTTTGATAATTATGGTTCCATATAATGTATATGTGAAGTTATTGCCAAGAGAAGACATATAAGAGCTATATTTGAAGACAGGAGCGACGAGCACCTCAGTGCTTGGTTGCAAGAGCAAATAGACTCAACTGGTGGTTTAAAACCCGCTGTCTGCTCCAACACACCACCAGATAGCTCCAGGCTACCGGAATTGTCTGTGAGTTCCTCTGGCAACAAAGGATAAATATTACTATGTTACTTTTAATAGTGTTTTGTTAAAGCATATATATATATATATATATATATATATATATATATATATATATATATATATATATATATATATATATATATCTTCTACTCAATGGATAATCAATTGTACTCTACATCACGCAAGGCTTTACAGTTGCATGCACATGCTTATTACAAATGAGTTGATTTTTGTCACCCACCCCCAGGCACAGTGCTAGCTAGAGGATTGGGATATTTTACTCCTTCCTAGTTAAGTGTGGATGGAGAGGTTTGGTCCCAAGTTCTGCAGAGTGCAGCCCCATAAAAATGGCATTGGATAGTGGACTGAGTGGCCTACTTTGGCTACATGATGAAATGGGACAGGCTAGCTTGTGTGACTGCACTCCGGTTTGAGGGAAATAGAGTGTGAGACTTTTTTAAGTCTCAGAGGTGGGAATATATAGTATATTTTTCAATATTCTAGTATGTTTCTTATATATCAAAATACTTATATGAGTTTCCTGGCCTTTGTGTGACCCAGGAGAGAGCATATGAGGTTACTAAAAGTGTTGATGCTGCAGAGGCCACAAAGAGCACCCAGCTGTAACAAAATAATGAGACTAAGGACCTTGAAGATAGACTAAAGCCAAGTTTCTACCAGTAAAAAGATATCAAAAGGCTCTGTGAGATAATGGTGGCAAATAGTATCCATTGGTTACAAAAATAACAAAGGGGCACAGAAATGAGGTAATGCCAGATAACAAACTGTATAGAAGAGGAGGTTTTGGACTAAGACAGTCAGAACGGACAGCTGGCCGGTCTCATGTTTGTTGGTGTTCAATAAACTACAACTTTGGCATCTGGAACTCAAGACTCTGAGAGTTTTCTTACAACTTAGAGAGATTCATCGTGATATTCCACGAC